>NW_006297821.1:2896452-2897476 GCF_000327345.1 Myotis davidii
TCACACCATGTGTCCAAGGTCTGAATGGGTTCTCCCTGAATGAGAACCTTCCTTCCTCAGGATATAAGTCTGGAATCCCATGAGTTGGCCCATGTAAGTCCTGGTTAGGTCTGTCACGAGTCCATTCAGTGCAGTGCGACTCTGTTGTTTGCAGTTCTGGTTTTAGTGAACATAAGCTTCTTGGTCACCCCTTAGTTGATACCCACCTACGATGATGTGCAGCTTCTCTTTTCTCAGTTTCTTGAGCCCCTGGCCATGCTGCTTCCCCTGAGATTTCCTTCTTATCCCCCAGATCATTTGTAGAAGTAAATCTAGAAGATGGACATAGACCAACCACCAATGGCAACTATGGGAGCAGGACTGCATTTCTGGGTAATCTGCTTGGAACTTCCAAGATTCTTGCTTTCTCCCACACAGCAAGAAGAGAGACGAGCCCTGGCCAGGTGGCTCAGTTGGTTGGCCATCATCCTGTGCACTGAAAGGTTGAGGGTTCAATTCCTAGTCAGGGCACATGCCTGGGTTTCAGGCTCAATTCCCAGTAGGAGGTGTACAGGAGGCAGCCAATCAATATTTCTCTCTCACAATGATGCCTCTCTCCGCCCTCCTCTCCCCCCCCCTCCTTTCCTTTCTCTCTCTCAAAAAAAATTAAAAAATATTTTTAGAAAAAGGAGAGATGGGTCAAATTTCCTCTAAATGCTCCAAGGAGACAGTCCATAGTTTTGGCTATGTTTTCTAAGAGGATGACTCAGAGTGTCTGACTTCAGCCTCAGCATGCCTCCACTGCTCTATCTCTAAAAGTCCATCGGATGTCCAACTGAGCAACTGAGACTCAATGTGCCTGAAGTCCTATCCATCTTCTTGATCTCAAACCAGCTCCCCCTGGGCATCCAGCTGTCCTGATAAACGACTCCAGCATTCTGCCAATCACTCCAGCTTAAAACTGCAGAATCATCCCTTACATGTCCCTCTGTTTCATTTCCCACAGCTAATCAGTTTATCTAATCACTTCAACTTATTCCCCCAA
>NW_006297821.1:2897595-2899273 GCF_000327345.1 Myotis davidii
CTTGACTCCTACTTTTACTATTGCCAAAGTCTCCTACTTGGCCTTCCTGCCTCCAGCTTCCCCCTTCACAACCAGCCAGTCCACCTCCTAAAGCAGTGGTCGCCAACCGGTGGTCCGTGGACTACTGGTGGTCCGTGAGGTCTGAAAGGTTGGTGACCGCTGTCCTAAAGCACCGCCATGCACTCATGGCTCCCTCAGCCTCTAGCCCCAGCTACTTTTTCCATCCACAGCACCCTCTCCTTGCTTCTCCTCCACACACTCTCTGCCCCAACCTAACTGATCCCCTTGTGGTCCCCAACACACTGCTACCTGCTACCCTACCTTTGCTGGACTTGTTGCCCTTAACCACCTGGACTCCTTTCTCCCATTTGACTTTTTACCTAAATTCTAGCCACTGTAGATAACACCATAACATTTGAAAACATGACGAGGAGAGGTGGGGAAAGTAGGGGAAAGGGAGCCATAGTTGCAAGCAGTTTGCTAGCGGTAGGGACTTGAGTTCGCCTTGGGGCAGACGTCTGCTTTGTTCTGGGAAAACCAACAGAAACCTAAAACTGTACAGTCACTGTCAGCTGAATGTAATGTTCACTGTTCTGGTTCAGCAGTGTAAATAGCCATAATTTGGGAGATGGAGACTGCCTGTTCCTTCCTTTTTTATCTAAGATTTGTGGAGAGGAATTATGAAGGAAGGGAGCCTGGACCGGTCCTTGTGAAGGTGACTATTTTCAGCTGAAGTTTGGTGAGTTGCTTGCAAGAGATTACAGCCTTCCTGAGGATGCTGAAGAGGGCTTGGAACTCTTGCTTTGGGAGTCAAGTGACATATCTTGGCACATAGCTGGGAATAAGGACACTGTCAATCTCTGCACAGTATCCCTCCAGAATCCTGGGGGCACAGGGGAGGCAGTAGCCATGGATGCTGGGGGAACCCATAAGGAGCATCTCCAGCAGTGGCCTCCATGAGCCCCACATGGTGACTGCTGTGAAGAGATGAATTTGTGACATCATTCGAGATGACCCATTGGGAGCTCCCAGAAATGTTTGAAGGAGTATTGCATAGAGTGAGGCTCAGTGTCATTGCAATTCATTGTTAAAGTAGCAACAAATCACTTATACTCTAGGCAGGCGAAAACTAAATACGCACTGCACTATTAACCACGGTTGCCTCTATGTGCCAGTATTCTAGACAGTCCATTTTCTTCTTTATATTTCTATGAAACTTTTCAAATTTTCCACCATAGCATTTGTAATTAGAAAAACAAGAGCTATGAACAAGAAGATCTTTTCCTTTTCCTTCTCCTTCTGGGCCCAGTGGAAGCCTCTGCACGGTCCCAAGGCTGCTGTGTCTTCCCCTGATGAACTCCTACAATAACTCCTGGGTGCAGATCCGTGTTTATTCCTTGTTTTAGGTACTTGTGCCAGCTCTGCAAGCTCGTTCAGGATAAGGGCTCATCTACTTGAGCCCTCCCCCTCTACTCATTCTGCTTTCAGAGCTATTTCTCAGAACCTGACTGGCCTGCTCCCACTGTGGGCTGTCAGACTTGCTGTTTCATCTGCCAATGCCCTCTCCCCCATCACCCAGACGGCTTGTGGGTCCCTGCACATCACTTTCAGTTTTGACTCAAATGCTACTTCTCAGGGAGGCCTTCCCTGACCAGGCTGTTTCTTGTTGTGTACCCTC
>NW_006297821.1:2899321-2899827 GCF_000327345.1 Myotis davidii
GCTCTCTTTCCCCTTTCCTGTTTCATTTCCCCCTATGACATAGACAGATCTCCATCCAACATGCTATGTACGTATTATACTTCCTCATTATCTATATCCTTACACTTGTATGTAAGCTCTAGGAAGGCAAGGATTCTTGTCTATTTTGTCCTTTGCTGTAATCATACTACCTAGTATGTATGCCTAGTATGTATAGAAGATGCTATAAAAATTGTTAAATGAGCACATTATATAATAACTAGAGGCCCAGTGCACAAAAATTTGTGCACTGGCAGTGGGGGGCGGTGTCCCTCAGCCCCACTTGTGCCCTCTCACAGTCTGGGACCCCTCGGGAGATAACGACCTGCTGGCTTAGGCCTGCTCCCATGTGGCAGAGGGCAGGCCCAATCCCTAGGTGCAGCCCCTGGTGGGGCTCAGAGCAGGGCTGATTGGAGAGTTGGGGCACCGCCCCGTCATGCACAGAGCAGGGCGGATCGGGAAGGTGCAATGCCACCCCCTGTCACGCT
>NW_006297821.1:2900107-2911075 GCF_000327345.1 Myotis davidii
TGGGGGTCCCGCTTGGGGGGCCAGCCTGGATGAGGGGATGATGGCTGTTTGTAGCTGGTCCCCCCCCCTTCAGGGTGGGGGTCCCCACTGGGGTGCACTGGCCAGTCTGGGTGAGGGGCAGAGGGCCATTTTCAGGCTGACGGGTGACTGAAACTCCCAACCTCTCCTTTTTTTCTTTTTTCTTTTTAATTCTGGGATTTATTTACCTTCTATGGCTGTCACTGGAACTGAGAGCCAGCTTTAGCTCTGAGGCTCGACTCCAGCTCTGAGGCCTCGGCTGCTGAAAGCAGGTATCTGGGTTTGTTTGGCTTCTATAATTGAAACACTGTTGCAACTCCAGCTCAGCCGGCTGGCTGAAAGCATGGGGTTTGTTTAGCTTCTATAATTGCAACATTGTTTCTTAGAGTGCAGCTCAGAGGCCGGCAGTGGCAGGTGGGGAACCTTGGCTTCCTCCTTCACTGGAGCAAGCAAGCCTCCTGCTTGCTTCAGCTGCCTGGCTGCCGGCCGCCATCTTGGTTGGCTGTTAATTTGCATATCACCCTGATTAGCCAATGGGAAGCGTGTTGGAGGTATGGTTAATTACCATGTTTGTCTATTATTAGATAGGATAGTTACCGTGTACTGGACACAGAGTAGGTGCTTAGTAATTCCCTCATTCAATCTTCACAGTGTTTTGAGATAGATAGCATTATCGCTGTCTAAAGATGAAATCAAAGCTGAGAGAGGTTGGGTAACTCAGCTGAAGCCACAAGCTCTTGCATAGCAGAGAGTGGAATGTTTGCTTCAGGGGCCAAGAGCTTCCTTATCAGGAGGGTCCTCTCTGTCTTGTGCTTGGGGAAATGAGGCTGTCTCTCATTGGGCTCAATGCCCAGCAGGCCTCCTGAATAAGTAAGCTCAGGCTGGGGCTGCCACCCAGCAGGCCTCCTGAACTAGCTCAGGCTGGGGCTGCTGCTTCCCTTGTGCTGATTCCCCCACTGCAGGGACCACAGAGCTACTGCTCACAGGTATCATTCCTCAAAAATGGATTCCTCTTCCAATTCAGGTCCCTTCTGTGATAAAAGGCCCATGACCCTACAACCAGAGAAGCCAACTTGCCTCTCCCCTTCTCATGGCCTCTACTCTCTAGCCTGGGGGCTCTAGGTTATGGTATAAGTGAGCACAACAACTTCTCTTTTCCTTCTCTCTCATCCATTTTCCCAAAGGAAGATTGGTTGCTCCCTAAGAACCTCTGAAGACCAACAGGGTGGGACACCAGCAAGAACGCAGAAGACTTAGGTTGAAGTTCTGGATCTGCTGCTCACTAGCTATGTCATGAGCTTGGACAAGTCATTTAACTTATATATCAACAGAACAGAATTTTCTTTCCTTGTAGTTTCCCTAAAGTAAGTATTGTAATGCTGGCAAATGTAGAATGTGCCTCATGGGAATGTTGTGCAGATGCATAAGACAATGTGGTTTTCTTACTTAGCACCATGCCTGACACACAAGACTTAATAAATGTTGGCTGCTATTGTGATCGGTCATCACCGGCTCGGTAACTGGGCAGCAGGCTCTGCAATCAGCTGGTAGGATGGGGTGTGGGCTGTGGAGTGTAGCTGACCACCATTCCAATCACCCACTAAACTTTCCTAGAACTTCATTTCTCAGTTTGTATTCCTTCTTCAGTTCACAGTCGTGACTTTTAAAAGACCTTGTTTAGGACACTTTTCAGAATATGTAACCTCTTACTCAGTACATTATGTTTCTGCTGGGAGGTAATTGTTGCCATCTCTGCTGGGCTGCACAATTTGAGGAATAATTTGCACAAGCACCAATTGCCACCCTGACCAACACATGAAGCATAATTATCTCTAGTGGAAACTGTGATTGAGCCTGTGAATTGAAGCCTGATTTGCAGGGCTGTAAATGAGCTGCCACCTCTGGAGCACTATGTGCCTGCTAGATGTTAGGGCTATAATCAACCTCAGCCTGTTTCTAAATACTCGTTCTCCAAGTTCCAGTAGGTCAAAAGTCCTCATTCTGGTGTCAAGTTCTGTAGTCTGTGTCTGCACTGAGACCTTCCTAATGTCCAAGACATGACTCATAGTTTTCAAGGGAATTTCCTTTACTGTTTTTGCTTTCTAGTCATAATATAATAAGTATGATTTGGAGCAATCCATCTGCTACCACTCCCATTTTCCCAAAGGAAGATTGGTTGCTCCCTAAGAACTTCTGAAGGCCAACAGAGTGGGACACCATCAAGAACCCTGCTCTCCTCACTCAGTGTTTGGCCCAGGAAGATTTAGTTTTATTTGTGGCTGAAGGGGAAGGAAATGGGGGTTTCAGGCCTACCTTCTCCCTCGTTTGAATGACCATACATAATAGAATTCATCTCTTGTCCTCACCATGGCCAATATCTGCTCTACACATGGGCCTAGAGGCCAGATTTTGAGTACTTCTGAGAAGCTGATGGCATCTGTGACATGGAAGGTCTTTCACTCTGAGAAAAGGGTATGTATTCTGCCAGCTCTTTGTACCATCTGAAAACATGCTGAGAATCATCTTTGCAGGCCCACAAATGTTATCTGATTGTTGCATGGCATGAAAAACTTAATTTGAGGCTAAGTGGCAAGAGCATACTAAAGGCTGAGGCAACATAGCCTAAAAGGGCAAAACATGCTGAGTTTGAGCAAAAATACACATTCTACATGTAGTCAGCACTTTGAAAACACTGGAGAGAAAGTAGGCAGAGCTGGGATCAATATTCACAGATAATTCTCCAACTTTATTTTAGCCTCCTTTTTACCTCCTACAGGCCAGTGTGTGTCATAATTACTTTGGCTACACAATCTTTGTTTGTATCTCCAGAGAGACAGCAGTCTTTGAAGAAAGAACACAAGTCCGGAGACAGAGCACCAGAGTCTGGAAGGAGTCCCAAGATGAAGGAAATGTAAAATAGTGGAAAATGCAGGCTTTTTACTCCGTCAGACTTCCTTGTTTTGTTATACACTATCTGTGGACCTTTATAGCGTATCAAAGTCTGTTTGCTTAGTGCAAAATGGAACAGATATATATCCTGTAAGATTGTTATAAAGATCATTAAAACATACATAAAGCATAAAAAAGCTGGCTCATCTTAGGTATTGAAGAAATGGCAAGTATTAGCATGATTAACATCTGTAAAATGGAGGTATTTAGTAATACCTACTTTGCAATGTGGTTGTGAGAAGTAGGAAGAGCTCTGGCTGAGTTGCTCAGTTGGCTGGAGCATTGTCCTGTGCACCAAAAGGTTGCAGATTCAATTCCTGATCTGGGCACATACCAAGGTTGCAAGTTCGATCCCAGGTGGTGGTGTGTATAGGAGGTAACCAATTGATGTTTCTCTTTCACTTCTCTCTCTCTCTCCCCCTTCCTCTCTCTAAAAGTCAATAAAAATATATCCTTGAGGGAAGATTTTAAAAAATTAGAAAAATGCCTTTGGCCTGTAGATGTTTAATAAATGGTTACTGTTGTTAGTTCTGTCTTTGCCAGGTACTACGCCTTTGACCTTCAGCAAAGTCACCTCTGCCACTGGTGAAATGAGTATTTCTACTCTACCCCACTCCCATAAGGCCTGCAGGTGCAGCTGGAGGTAATTACACATGCCTTGCTTGTGTTTTGGAGTTGTGATAACTAAAATCACACAGAACATATTGGAAGGCAGGAATGGGGACAATGTGCTAGAATGAAACACACTGAATTGGGGGGCAAGAGGTTGGGTTGTACTTTTGGTGTTTGTTTGCTGACCATCGGCAAATCACCGAGTAAGCTGGTCTTTAGGTGCACACACTGCTGACCTCTCAGCAGCCGTGAGAAATACAAATGTGGGAAATTATCATCCTTATCAATCCTTGAGGGTAAGGCCAATCTTCCCCTTTTCATCTTTAGAACCTAGCAAAGTCCTTGGCCTATAGTGGGCACTCTATATCTTTGTTTGTTTAATGAGTTATAAACTGCCCAGAAGTCCTATTTTTAAACATTAATTAACTTTTTTGCCCATATCCTTATAGCTTTTGGTATCAGTCTGATTTTTTGGATAACTGGGTCTGTGTCTCAAAGTGTTTTTATTCCATGCTAACCTTAACATACTCGGAAATGTTATTTGGACATAACTACAAGCAGAAAAAAATTGCCACTAAAGAGAGTAGAGCCCAGCCAGCGTGGCTCAGCTCAGTGGTTGAGCATTGACCTATGAACCAAGAGGTCACGGTTCAATTCCCAGTCAGGGCACAGGCCTGGGTTGCGGGCTCCATCTTCAGTGTGGGGCGTGCAGGAGGCAGCCAATCAATGATTCTCTTTCATCACTGATAGTTCTAACTCTCTCTCTCTCCCTTCCTCTCTGAAATCAATAAAAAAATATATTTTAAAAAAGAGAGTAAAAAGTGGCTCTTCTGTATATGGTAGCTGTAGCACATTTTCATAACTCAACACCTATTTCTGGTTTGGCTACCCTTCTTCTAGGTTCCCTTTTATTCTATGTACCCATTCTATAGGCTTTATCTGGAGTGACGATGGTAGGCATTGCAGAAGCCCCACTTTGCAGATGGCCCTTCATGAGTAGTTAAGAATGTGAGGGGTAGGATGGGATGATTACAAAGTCTCCTCCAAATTGGAAGTGGCAGATGCAAAGTGACAGGTAGAAACATGGATCAGGACACTGGACCGATGCCCAACCAACTGAGCCACACCAGCCAGGGCCCTCAGTCATTTTTAATGCTATTTCCCACCCCAAAGTATTTTTCCTCTTTACCTTCCTCTCTTCTGACCCACCCCATTTCACCTCTTCCCAAAGCCTCAGCCAATTACTCTTGCTGAAGCCTTCAACTCACTGCACGTAATTTCTGGTTTATTTATTTACTGTCAAGTTCTGAAAAGTAGGCCCTTTATCTTGTTCAACATTCTATCCCCAAAGGCCCCAAATAGTGCACCATAGTAAAGATAACGCTCAGCAAATGTTTAATTTAGTATACCAGAGCATACTTCTAATTTATTGCATTTTAATTTTTCTCTAGATACTATCATAGCTAAGCAAATAGAGGTACATATCAATCTTTTTTCTTTATACAATAGACAAAAAGTGTTGGGAAGCTGTTGACCAATCAGCTATATTTTTCCTGGTACCAGATCATCACATTGCAGAGCTCCCTGGAACCATTAACGTACAGTATTACTATGCTGCATAATTTGTTTTAGATCATG
Source organism: Myotis davidii (assembly GCF_000327345.1). Taxonomy (NCBI): domain Eukaryota; kingdom Metazoa; phylum Chordata; class Mammalia; order Chiroptera; family Vespertilionidae; genus Myotis; species Myotis davidii. The sequence continues at coordinate 2,905,325 of NW_006297821.1, forward strand.
GGATGTAGGGAGCGGCTGTAAGGTTAAGCCTCGGACTGACCTGTGACAGTGCCACAAACAACTCCCAGCTTGGAGGGCAGAGCCCTCCTAGCATAATTAAGCTTGACCTTATAGTGCTCCCTTGCTCCTTCCTAGGTAGTTAATGGGCTGTAGGAGGTGCAGCAAGTGCTGCCAAAACAAGGTGAAACTCACAAGAACATTGTAAACATGTTGACCACTTCTCTTGTTTTGCTTTGTGTGCTTTGACTGTAAAATACAGCTTTGGCTTGCAGACTGGGTCACTGTTTTCCTCATCCAGGCACAGTGATCCGACCTAGCCCCAGCTGTATCCTCTTGTCTGTCTTCTTTAACCCTTTTTGGTCCAACCTCAAGGCTGACTCGACAGACCAGGCCCAACGTCGAGCAATAGGAACATTAAAAAGTTCAACATTCAATCCTGCCAATTAATTTGGACCAGACTGTTTGAATTCCAAAAATAACATTGGAGTAAAGGGTTAATCCTTCACCACCCCTCCTCAGGCACACTGAACCTGGCCATGCTGGCGTGGCACAATGGAAATGATTTTACAAAACCATCAAAACTCTATTCACAAAATCCTACAAGAAAAAGTACCCCAATCTCATAAACACCAATTTGAGTATATGAAACGTAACAAAACATGGCAAGATACAAAACTTAAATTTGAGTTACACAAGTACATCTCCTTGAGAAGTAATAACCCTGCCCTCACCTATAACATTAGCTTCCATAAGGACCGCTCCCGCTCGCTGACCGCTTTTCTTCAGCCCTCACGGGGGTGGGTGCCAGCCCTAGCACTGGGTCTGGCCCTAACCCTAACCCTCCTAGTGGCCTCGCTCTGACCCTGTTGACCAGACCTGCCAGGGCCTCATGGTACTGCACTTGCCAGCGCTGGGGTTCCTTTTCATGGAGCTTGGCCACAAAACCCAAGATTTCCAATTTGCTGGTTTCCAGGTTTCTTAGGGGTTCCCAAGAGAATGAACAACCTAGTGGTGGATTGGTGCGAGGCGCCTGCCTGCAACTGAGGTACTGCTGCTGCATGAACTCTTCCATAATCCTCTTCGGGTGCCCCAAGAGGCAGAGATGTTATCGGCATCACTGGAGGGCCACACCCGCCACCGACGCAGCATCTCTCAGACCTGTGCCTCCCTGGCGCTATTACCTTGATTCATGTGGATAAAGCCCAAGACCATCATTAAGGGACCCAATCTGGGGCCACCTCCTCCCAGGTCCTCCTCCTCCTCAGGAGGCTTTAGTTTGTTGATCAAGATCTGTGTGGTGCTTGAGGCCCAGCTGTTTTCAGCTCAAACTCCAAGACATACCGCAGATGTCCTGCGGCCTAGCGCTGATCTCAGGGAAAAGATCCTCTAAGTCTCGGATGACGTATTTCCCCATCTCGGAGCGAGGGGTGAGACTCTTCCTTTTGTCCTTCACCAGCAGGAACCGCACCAACTCCGCCACCTCGGGTCCCGGGGCCAAAGCTTGGGCTGCTAAGACCTTCGCGCCTTTCCCGGTGAGGCCGGGCTCCGGGGCCCCTCCCACTCGGGGCGCCAAGGTTCTCCTGGGGGCTCTCCTGCAGGTGAGGGCCCTCCTGCAGGTGGGGGCCCGGGGTCTCCTCCTGCGAGGCGGTCTGGGCTCACCGTCTCAGCCTGAAGGATGGGGAGACCCCCCTCTCGGGTTTCTGCAGCGTATTTTCGGGCAGCCAGGTGCAAACCCCAGTGGAGGGGCTGGGCAGCGGCTGGGGCGGCGGGAGGAGGACTAGGAAGACGACAGAAGGGCCTTTGTGGCCGCTGGGCAGCGCTTTAGGACGGGGGACGACGTGACCGCCACGCTGCCGGCGCCCAAAACTGGCGGGGCGCCACTGCGCAGCCTCAGTCCGCGCCCGCTCGCGGCTCGCGGGGCTACTTCCGGCCAACTGAGGCAAGATGCGGGCCCGGGACGCGCGAAGCCCCGCCCCTTCCGGCCCCTCTGGTGGAGGGGTACACGCCTGCTTCTCTGGGTGCCGGGTCGATGGGGGACGTGTCCCGTCGCAGCGGCTTTTTAGGTGCAGAGCCGGAGGGGCGGTTTTCACATCCAGGACAGCGGAGTGGGGGCGGTTTGAACGTCCAAGGAGGAACTAGGGGTGGAGCCCTAGCCATGTCTCTCAGCAGGTGCTCATTTATAAGGGTGTGTATTGGGGACTCTGAGGGATGTACTCCAGCCCCAGTGCAGAGCGCGGGGTGAGAGCTGTAGGGTAAGGCTGTGCTGGCCACTCAGTGAAGCGCCCTGAGCAGGATGCTTGGGCGATTGCACTCACTCTGAACACGCTGGGGAAATGCTGCAGCGGGACTGAGGCCAGGGGGCGCCTGGACCAGTCTGTGTTTCCCGCCTCCCTCGCGGCCTGTGGGGGATGGATTGGAGTACAGCCCACCGAAAGCTGGGAATCCAATTTGGAGTATTATTACAGTGCAGAGCAGGAACTGGGTTTTGGCCTGTCCTATTCATTGGTGTATCCTTAGCTCCTAGAACAGTGTCTGCTACGCTGAGGCACTCCATAAATATTGTAAAATAGATGTTGAAGGGGTAAGGATAGCAGACTCTACAGGGGTGAAAAAAATGATGAGATATTTTGAGGTACAGCTGGCAGAAATAGTGACTGTTGCAGTGGTTCTCAACCTGTGGGTCGTGACCCTTTTGGCGGTTAAATGACCTTTTCACAGGGGTCGCCTAAGACCATCCTGTGTATCAGATATTTACATTATGATTCGTAACAGTAGCAACATTACAGTTATGAAGTAGCAACGAAAATAATTGTATGGTTGGGTCACAACATGAGAGAACCACTGGAAAAGGGAGCTTTTTTAACCTAATCAAATTTAACTACACCCGTATTTTCTTTTTGCATACTCTACTCTGAGCTTTCTTCTACTTCCTGCCTCTCTTTTTTCCCTCTTCCTCCTCCTCCTTCTTTCTTCTTTCTTCTTCCTCCTCCCTCCCTCCCTCCCTCCCTCTCTCCCTCCCTCCCTCCAGGATTTAGCTTTAAGTGTCACCATTCCAAAGCCTCCTTAGTCTCCATCATGGAAGTTGTTTATTGCCATCTCTGAATCACCATAGCAATTTGTATTTATTTAACATCCACTCATATAGACCTTATTATGTGCTAGGCCCTGTTGTAAACACTTTTCAAATATTAATTTAAATCTCATTAAGGTAAGTACTATTATCATCATCCCTATTTTATCGATATGTCTTTCTTATGGCATTTGTTTTTTTACTAGCTATATAATCTTGTTACCTAAACTCCCTGCTTCTCAGTTACCTTTTCAGTAAAATGGGTATAATATTAGAAAGAACATCGTAGAGATTATGTGAAATTATGCAGGTAAAGCATATAACAGAGTGCTTGGCAAATATTGAATGTTTGATAATGTTAACTTATTTATTACACTTTTTAATGTGCTGGTACTGTACTAAGTATTTACATGTATTAACTCATCTACTCATAAAAACCCTTCGAGGTTAAGTGGTGTTATTCCCATTTTATAATTGAAGTAACATACAAAAATGTTAAATAACCTGCCCAACATCATATGATTGGCATTTGAACTGTATAGTATAACTCCAGAGATCATGCTTTTAATCACTACATTAACAGGTGTTAATTATTATTATTGACCATACTTTGTATTTTAATTTTTTTTGTGCTGATCTTTTTACCCTCCAAAACAAAACATTCTAAAAAGTAGGGCTGGCCCTGGTTGGTTTGGCTCAGTGGATAGAGTGTCGGCCTGCGAACTGAGGGGTCCGGGGTTCGATTCTGGTCAAGGGCATGTGCCTGGGTTGCGGGCTTGGTCCCCAGTGGGACCAAGCAGGAGGCAGCTGATCGATGATTCACTCTCATCTTTGATGTTTCTATCTCTCTCCCCTCTCCCTTCCTCTCTGAAATCAATAAAAAAAAATTTAAAAAAAAAGTAGGGCTGTGTCTTTAAGTTTTTGGAGAGCCCCTCAGAGTTGGCACTTAGTATATAGTTGTCACTGAATAACTGATAGAAGACTTTATTTTTTTACATAGGAAATAAAGTTTATTTTAAGTAAATATGCGACAATTAGGTTTTTCCAGATATAATTACAAACTTCATTTTAAAAACTTCTGAAAATATATACCCTTTTATACTGTATGACTTACAAATTCTGAGAGTGTGTGAAGCAGGAAAATGTTTATTATAATCAAGCTTGAGGCTATTATTAGCCTCCATTGTGTCAAACATTTTATGTACAGTATAATTTAGTCCTCACAAATCCCTATTAGGAAGGTATTATTATCCTTATTTTACAAATGGGAGAACAGTCACAGAGAGGTTAAATCACCTGTCCAAAACCACCCACCTGTTACGTGCTAGACCAGAAATGAGAACCTAGATCTGTCTATTTTGAAGACTGTACTCATGACTGCCATACTGGGTTGCCTGGTTATCAGTTTCTCCTGAAGGTAGAGAGAACCACTCCCACCTAAAAGGTAGCGCTAGAGATAAAATAGTCCACTTAACGTATCTTTTTCATAGAAAGCATTGCCAAAGAGATATGCAGAAGATATAGGCAAAAGCTATATTGAATGGAAAAATTTTTGACAAATTAACAGTAATAACTGAATGAATAATGTACCACTACTCATCAAAACAAGAAACAAACTACTGATAAAACATGGATGAGTCTGGCAGACATTATGTTGAGCAAAGAAAAAAGATACAAAAGGTGACATACAATATGACTTAATCTGATGTTCAAGATAGGTTAAGCTAATCTGTGGTGATAGACATTGGAACAGGAGAGTGGGGCTGCCTGGAAAGGGATATACATTAAACTTTCTGGGGGTGATGAAAATATTCTGTATCTTGATTTGGGGGTAGGTATACATCAAACTGTGCCCTTAATATATATGCATCTTACAGTATATAAATATACTTTAAAAATTATAAAAACAAAAGTTTTTTATTGAGGTGTAATTGACATATTAGTTTTTGGTATATAACAATGATTCTGTATCTGTATATATTGCAAAGTGATCACAGTAGTCTAGTTTAACATTTGTTACCATACATAGTTAAAAAATTATTTTGTTTTATGATGAGAACTATGAGGTGTGTATTTTTATTCTTATTTTATAGAAGAGGAACCTGAGGCTCAAGGAAGTTAACTTGCCTAAAGTTACCCAATTAATAAATGGAAATGTCAAACCCAGTCTAGATATTTTTAACTGTAAATCTCATAATACTTTCAAGACCGTTGGAGTGGCTTTCAGGTTGTGGTTGTCACTGAAATTCATAAGACAAAATAGGTTTACCAGGCATGAGGTTTATGTGGCCTTAAGGGATTCTATATAATAAAGAGGCAATATGCAAATTGACCATCATGCCCTCACACAAGATGGCCCCCCCACCCCATGTGGGCACAAGATGGTTTCCACAAGATGGCTGGCAGGGGAGGGCACTTGGGAAGGAGGGGGCCAGGCCTGCAGGGGAGGGCTGTTGGGGGCAAGCAGGCCAGCAGGGGAAGGCAATTGGGGGTGATCAGGCTGGCAGGGGAGGGCAGTTAGGGGTAACTGGGCCGACAGGGGAGGGAAGTTGGGGGCAATCAGGCCGGCAGGGGAGCGGTAATGTGTCGATCAGGCTGGCAGGGAAGTGGTTAGGGGGTGATCAGGCTGGCAGGCAGAAGTGGTTAGGGGCAATCAGGCAGGCAGCCAAGCAGGCAGGCAA
>NW_006297821.1:2911152-2914159 GCF_000327345.1 Myotis davidii
AATAAGGAGAATAGCATGTTAAACAACAGTGTCATGAAGGCCTTGGACATCCAGAGCCAACATTTAATGTCCCAATCACCATTATGGTCTTTTTTTTTTTTTAACTTAAGGGAAACTTTATTTAGTGTTTTTTTTTAAATATGTTTTTATTGATTTTAGGAAAGACAGGAAGGGAAAGGGAGAGAGAGAAACATCGATGTGAAAGAAAAACATCAATCATTTGCCTCTGGCCTCTTGCATGTTCCTCACTGGGGATCAAGCCCAGTGGGGATCAAAACTGGGCATGTGCCCTGACTGGAAATCAAACCAATGACCTCTTTCTACATGGGAGGATGCTCAACCAACTGAGCCACACCCACCGGGGCTAGTCTTTTTAAAGCAATCCAGTTTTAAAATAACTTGAGGTTAGGAGGGAGATGAAAGAACATGAAACCTTCCAACAGAGTCAGGCAGATAAGCGGGAGGATGGTCACTGGACAGGGTGTCCACGTCAGATCCTTGTCCTGGACATGAGGCCACAGAATCTGGTCAGTTTATTGTTTTCTTTAGTTTCTTACTCAGCTGTCTTCTCCAGCAAGTGGATGTGCACCTGCTCCCTTCTCAGGCTCACCGGGAAGGCCGCAGCTTCCACTTGGGCCTTGCTGGGGTCTAGGTGATCTCCTTGTTTGCCTACTTGAGTTGCTCTTCTGTGTGGGTCTTCAGCACACAGTATCTCTGGCCTTCTTTCTCAGTTCTTAGTATATAATCCTCAACGCACTTCAGCAATTCTTCATGCTTGCGGTAGCCTTCAATTACCTCCTCCTGCTTCTCAAACTGCTTGAATCAGAGAAAGACTTTTTTTTCATGGGATTCAGGTCTGCAGTAAAGTTGATCTTTTTCTTTCAGAACCTTTTGGTTGTGGCTTTGGCAAGTTCCTTCTTTTTCAGAGCCTCCTCCATTGCTTGGGACACAATCTCCTCAGATCCATCCATGATGTTATCTGTCTGCAGGTTCTCCATGCGGAGCTCTCCACACCTGCTCTTCAGCAGCAGGGCCCCCTTTTGTGTCACTTCCACTGCCCTTCCCAGGTGCTCCTGGCTGTACTGCAGCACGTCCTGGATGGGAGCCCCGTGCTAAGGACACACAGGGGTGGCCCAGCACAGGAACACTCAGAGCTCCTCAGAAGTCACGTTCTACCAGAACCGCCTCAGGGGGACTCTGTGCCTGCGGAGCACATCTGCGCATGCCTGCCGCTCCAGGTAATCCCCCTTGGTGGTGCTAGATCCTCAGCTGGCTCTCAGCAGGGCCCCTCACTCAGGTTCAAGGGGTGCCTGACCCTGCTGAGGGGGGACAAGGCGGGGAGGGGGGTGGTGTGGTCAGCTGGCCAGGCTGTGAAGGGTGAGGCTGGGGGCTTACGCTGAAGAATTTGTGGCTCCCTCCTCACCTGCTGCTGCTCAGTGGTCCCCACCATAGTCTGTACCAGAGGAGTGTCACCGCTGAAGCGAAATGAGGTAAAAATTCAGTGACTAGGCCTTTAGCTAGGAGGTACGAAGGGTATGAAAGGGGAATGGACTGTTTTGTCACTTGCCTCTCCCTGGATGCTACAGAATTGCAATGGGAGGGACCTAGACAATCATTTTTTTGGTTTTGATTGTGTCTATGTTGTACTGGACAGGCAGACTGTTAAAACACTCCTGGGGTTAAAGGGGGCCAAATATATGGTAAAGGAAGGAAACTAGACTTTGGGTGGTGAGTAATCAGCAGAATATACAGATGTCAAATGATAAGATACACCTGAAAATTATGTTATTAACCAGTGCCACCCCAATAACTTTAATTTTGTAAGAAAACAGTCCTTACCTAAGCTATTAAAAGGGAGAAACCGTGTATCTCTTTGGCAAGGGGAAGGCGGAGAAACAAACGCTTTGGTGACCATTAGATTGAGGGAGGATCCTTGTAGCCTAGACTAGAGTCTTTGAAAGCCCACAGTGCTCAGCACAGTTTAGAATGTGGAGAGGGAAGAGGGAGTTACACTGAAAGGGCAGAAGTACAGGATGAATTATCCTGGAAATGTCCAGCGCTGTGGGCATAGAAAAGGTGTGTCTTAGAACAAAACACTGAGTTCCTCTTCACACTGTGCAGGACTCACCTCTCAGGGCCACTGTATCCTCAACTTTAAGGCCTGACAACCCTTGCTTTGCCCATCCCCACAGAGTTATGTTGAAGTTCAAGTAAGATTATAAATGCAAACATACTTTTGCAGTGCTTAACCATTAAGTTTAAGAAACAAATATAAAATGTTACAGATTTTTTTTTTTCTAAAGAGAAGTGGTAGAAAAAATCTCAGTAATGAGTGTGACTGGCCTCTCACGCAGACATTTTGGAATGAGCTTACACATTCCTGGTTGGGGAAAAAAAAAGTCTGGCCAAAAAAGATTAAATAAAGAAATGTCAAGTCCTGACACTCCATCTAAGGCCAGTGAATGCTTTGGTGGGGAGCCAGAGTTATCTTGTTGGATTCCTTCTAAACTTGGCAATAGAGCCCTTGAACTCTTGAGTGCCTTCTCCACACAGATGCTGAGTAACGACTCAGCCCAGGTCTGAGTGAGCCCCACACTGCACAGTGCTTGTGTCTTTCCTGTTTCTCCTGACAGTCTTGACAGCCGTGCAGCTGATCTGGCTCAAAGAAGGGATCAGAGGAAGAGCTTTGTCCCCAATCCCTGGGCCCGGGGCACAATGGAGCCCAGTTCTGTCACAGCAGAATGGGCAGAGGCCACGGGTCCTGTATGTGCGGCTGGTATTGAGACAGGATAGCTAGGCAGATGATTTGATCTGACTTGGATAATGAAAATTGTCTGTTACCGTTTGAAGAGCAATTGTGTAAGCAACAGTACTTCTGTGTTGTGCTGCCTGTGACCCACCAGTGTCTGTAACATAACACCCACCCCGAGGAGGAGCAGAGCTGGCCAGCGGGGAGAGGAGAGATGCAGGGGCACAGGGCCTCCTTTTCCCTCCTCCATTCCCCCCC
>NW_006297821.1:2914241-2919732 GCF_000327345.1 Myotis davidii
CACAGGGCCTCCTTTCCCCTCCTCCATTCCCCCCCCGCCCCCCCCCCTCAAAAAAAACTGGAAGGAGAGTTGGTGAGAAGGCATTTGCCACCTGGACACAATGAGGCCCAGTGCGAGGGCAGGCATGGGGCTGGCCTGCAGCCAGGGCCCTGGTCTGAATGGCTGTCACCAAGGGACTGCCAACAGCCCATCTCTATCCCTGTGAGGCTGGGCCAAGGCCGGGGTGGGGGGCCCACCATCCTCATCTCGGAGGCCCAACTCACACCATTCGGTGGCCGTGATCAGAATGCCAGGGACACAGGGGCTTTGAGCAGCTGAACAGAGCCGTTTCCCCTCTGCGGCCGCCAGTTCATTTGGATTAGAGCAGGCTCTCCGGAGTCCCTTTGTTGGCTGCTTGTTATTCTGTACGCACTGAGCACTGTGCATTCATCTTTATTAGTTCTAATTGCTTCCCTATTCTAATGGGATCTTGATATTCCCATACAATTGAAAGGAAATGTATTCATTAAAATAATTCTTCTCCTAACTGCTGCTTCAAGCTGCTCCTCTAAGTGACATTGTCTCTCTAGCCACAGCCTGCTGAGGCCTCTTATTAAGACCCTCGTCAAAAGCCAACTTTGGGCAGCAAACTTTCCTCGCAGGAGTTTCCAGACACTGAAGAGAGGGCGCTTTTTAATCGGCTCACACACTGAAGTTGGAGGCCAGCTGGTGTAATTGGGGGTGCTGCTCCAGCGGGCTGGGGGAGAAGGGCTTGCCTGCAGCCCTGCCTCCCACAACAATGACCCTTTTCTGCACACCAGCGGGCTGATTTAGACAGGGCTTCCCCCCTGTCCTCAGTGTGAAACTTTTTTGTTTATGCCACAAGCAGTTACTAGGCGTGTTCTAAGTGCAGGGCGCTGAGTAAGGTGCTGTGGGAAGTGTGAAGACGGAGCTGTAGTCTCAAGGTGTTTATGGTCTCCGTGGGTGGCTCCCAACTCCTGGTCCCTAAAGTTAGGCAGCAGAGAAAAGGCTGGGACTGCTCCACTCTCAGTATTCCAAATGCTTAATAGGATAGAGAGCTTAGAAAAGCAGGCTGCTATTTCATAAATGTGTGTGGTTTAATAAACTGAAATCTTTCAAGCCATGGGATCATAGGGGTAGTACAAGAAGTATCTTTGGGACATTGGGAACCATCGATCTATTTGGGAAATAAGCCATAATAAAAAAAGAATGACTACGTAAACGAATGGTCTTGACATGTGTGGTATAAAGTGCATCAGGGGTTTGGAGGAGTGTAAGGGAGCGTGTGCTAGGCGCTATGCTGTCTCTTGAATCTCATTTAATCCCTGTGACAGGCCTGTGAGAGAAGCATAAGTATTCCCATTTTACAGTTAATAGCTAAGAGAAGTTAGGTAATTTGTTCAATATCAACAGTTGGAGTCGGGATTTAAACTCCGGCCTTCTGGTTCCGAAGCACAGGCTGTTCTCATGGCATCACGCTACCTCTCACGTCGTATCTGTCAGGGGCCATCAGAGGAAGTTTAATGTGGAAGGTGGTGTTTGAATCCCTCGAAGCCTTTAGGGACCGTGGGCTGTCAGCAGGTAGAGAGTGGGGTCCCCAGGAAGGAAGAGTCTGATCATAAGCCCAGGGTCTGGAAGAACCTGGCAGAGTAGGAAATGACAGGATTCCAGGTGGCCCAGCGAGCGGAGAGTGTGCAGAGGAGCAGTGGGAGGGAGGCAGAAAGGCGTATGCGGGCCGCGTTGTAAAGAGCCTCGCCTGCACGAGTGTAGATGGTGCACTATCGGTACTTCTCCAAGGAGGATATTTGAGCCTCCGGATAAACACAGTAGTTCTTTCAGGAGCATCCATTTTCCTTAAGGTGAATAATTTTAAACATCTTTATATTAAAAGAAATTCAGATATATTATGGAATAGAATGCAAAATTCTCATGAATTTTTAAGAGAAAACAGAAGATTTCAAAGAGGGCTTGGGTGTGCCGGCAAGAGCCTCAGGCTTCGCAGTCCCTCGGGGGGACTGAAGGCATTTCTTTTGTCTCTGCTGGTGTATTTCAGTGGGAAAGTTTGAGAAATACTGAATTTGAATAAAAGGTTTTGATCCCAGGTATAAAATGACTAGGTATATTTCAAGAAGCGTGTCAGGAGCTTGGAAAAAGGGGTGGACAGGACAGGTACTGAGGGCAGAAGGCCAGAAAGAGACATAAAGGGCCCAGGGGCTGCCTGGCCTCAGAGCCCACCTCTTTGTCCTGGCCTTTTTGGAGGGGGCCACCTAACAGATGCCCCGTCCTGGAGCTGCTCCTCCCTTTAAGGAAGGACTGGGATGGCCTGGAAGGCCATAGCAGGAACAGCCAGGACAGGGCCTGAGTGGGGCCTGGGCCAGGAAGGGTCCTCCCAGAGAACTTGCGTGCCCTGGCCACCTCACCTGCCCTGCTGCCAGCTGACCACTGCCTGCTGACTACCTGCAAGCCCAGCAGGTTTGTTAGCTTACCTAGCAGAAGGCACGTGGTTGGACCAATGATTCTGTTGAGTTGAGGGGTGGCATGAGGCAGAGAGGCCCTGCCTTGTTGCAGCGTCCTGCCAGCTTATGTTGGTAGGCAGGGCATATTGTGCCTGGCATGGTGGCCAACAGATACCTTGTGGTTGAGAGACTCAAAGGGAGGAAGGAGAGAATAAGGCAACTCAGCTTAGGACCAAGGCTGAGCTTTACTTCTTAATCTTCAGAGGATGGAGATAGCCAAGTTCTCCTTTTGGATGGATGATTTTTTAAAAAAAATCATTTAGAATTTGTCTCTTGAAGCATTTTTAAAAGCATCAAAACATTCCATAGTGCTTTATTTTTTCCCTAATTTAGAAGGGACTGTTCGTTGTAGAACACTGAAAAAATTCTGACCATCAAAAAGAAAGAAACAAAAAACACCCTTAATCCTACCACTTAGGAATAATCATAGTTAGTGAATATCTTGATGTGTATCTTCCCTCAATTTTTATAAGCACATCCATTGTTACTTTTAATGGAGTCATCTTGTATCTACTGCTTATATGTGCATAATATATTTCTTCACATACTGTGAATCTCCTAAGATATTAATAAATATTTTTCTATAATGTAATTATTTGTGGTTGAAAATATTCTATAGACTCCATGTCACCTTTAATGCTTATTATTATATACTAGAGGCCTGGTGCATGAATTTGTACATGGGTGGGATCCCTTGGCCTGGCTGGCGATCGAGGCCTATGGGTGGGGGGGGGGCAGCCAGCCAGGAGGAGGGACACCAGGAAGATGGCCGGCCAGAAGGAGGGGCCATGGGACGTTGGCTGTGGGAGCGCACTGACCACGAGGGGGCAGCTCCTGCGTTGAGTGTCTGGCCCCTGGTGGTCAGTGTGCGTCATAGTGACTGGTTGACTGGTCGTCCAGTCGTTTGGTTGTAACAGTCACTTAGGCTTTTATATATAGAGATTTAGGTTTCAGTTTTTTTATTGTTAAATATGGTGTAACTTACTTGTGACTAAGTATTTCACAAGCCAATATTGCAAATAATATTTTCTTTTATTTTATATTATACAAATAACAATTTCATTGCAGAAAAATAGAGGTTAAGACAAGAAAAAAATTAAGCACCTGTAGTTCTACCATCCAGAAATCATATCTATTTACTTTTCAGAGCCTATTTTTATAGATTTTGTTCAGTGCACATATTTATATCCATATAAATATGTGCACTGAACAAAATTTACATCCATACATAAATATATGCACCAAATAAAGTCTATAAGTTTTTTTTTAATATGTTTTATTGATTTTTTACAGAGAGGAAGGGAGAGGGATAGAGAGTTAGAAACATCGATGAGAGAGAAACATCGATTAGCTGCCTCCTGCACACACCCCACTGGGGATGTGCCCGCAACCAAGGTACATACCCTTGACCTGAATCGAACCTGGGACCCTTCAGTCCTCAGGCCAACACTCTATCCACTGAGCCAAACTGGCCAGGGCTAAAGTCTATAAGTTTGGTATCCGAACATTTTTTTTAAAATGAGACTTTTTACCAACCGCTTTTTCTTTTTAATATATATGACCATTCTTATCATTAAACAGTGTTCAATATTATTTTATTTCTTTCTAATAATACATTGTATAAGTGAACAAACATTTATTGATCCTCTTGCTGTCCATTTGAGTTTTTCTTGGAGTCTTCTTCTTTTTGTTATTTTTTTTGCAAGAGTTCTTTAAATATTAAGGATATTAAATTCTTTGTCATGTTGCAAATCTTTCCTAGGTGATTATTTTTCTTTGAGTCTTGTTTAAGGTAAGTTTTTTCTTTATTTTGTAATTATAGAAATAAAATGTAATCATTGTACAAAACTTAGAAAGTAGAGATTAAAATAAATAACCCTAAATCCATCCCGCCCCCCAATTGAAGATAACCACTATTAATATTTTATTTATCTTTTAAAAAATATTTTTGGTTAATCCTCACCTGAGGATATTTTCCCATTGATTTATAGAGAGAATGGAGTGGAAAGGAGGGGAAGAGACAGAGAGAGAGAGAAACATGTTTCTCTCTCACATCAATTGTGTTGCCTCCAGCATGCACCCTGACCGGGGGCAGCCTACAACTGAGGTAGGTGTCCTTGACTGGTATCAAACCTGGGACCCTTCAGTCCTTTGGCCGACCCCTATCCACTGAGCCAAACCAGCTATGGCCACTATTTATATTTTAGAGTATGTCTTTTTAGATTTTCCTATTTCCCAGTATATGTAGGAATATGGCCATATAGATAAGATTCCTAAAAACCAACAAAATTTAGATTATATATTTCTGACCTACTTTATGCCCTAAATCCATTTTGAAAATCTTTCTTGTCAACACAAATGAGTCAGTACCATTATGCACTAGAATAATTTTAAAAATAGACAATATTTTCACATAGTTCAAAAATCAAAACAATATAAAGAAAGTATACATTGAGAATCCTTGCTTTCACCCACGTTCCCCTTCAACTGGTTTTCTAATTTTTCTTCCCTGAGGTCACTGCTTTTAATAGTTACAGTGCTCCTTTTTGAAAATACAAGCAAATGCAACTATATATGCCCTGTCATTTCTTACATAGAAGTTAGCACACTATATACATTATTAGTTACCTTGCTTTTGTAAAGCAACTTAAAAGTACATAGTGGAGACTTTTCTACATAAGTATATAGATAACTTCCTGGTATTTAATGGTATGGATGGATCTTAATATCTAACCGATTCCATATAATTGGACATTTGGGTTATTTCCAAATTTTCACAGTTATAAGCAGCGCGATAATATATACATATGTCATTTCTATATGTACGCAAATATATTTGCTGGAAAAATTCTGAGGGTGGGGTTGACTAGTCAAGGGGTAAATATGTTAGTAACTTAATGGAAAATGCCAAATTGTCCTTCATTGGGGTATACATTTTGTATTCCTACCAGCAGTGTAGAGGGTACCTATTTCCC
>NW_006297821.1:2919788-2921492 GCF_000327345.1 Myotis davidii
AATGTTAGATGACAAATGGGCATATCACTGCAACTATAATTTACATTCTTATTGTTAATGAAGTTGAAAATTCATATGCTTCAAAGCCGTCTGCATTTATTTTTTCTGAAAATTTGTATTTTTCCTCTATTGAGTTATTGGTCTCCTTGACTTATAGAAACAAATTATGTATTAGTAACTGACCCTTTGTAAAATGAGTTGTGATTTTTTTCTTCCAGTTCACCATTTGCTTTTTAAAATTTGTTATTAGTATTTTTTACTTAGCTTGTAGTGCTTTTGCCATGCAGGAGTTTCAAGATTTTTATATAGATGTATTTATCAGTCTTCTATTACATGATTTCTGGACTTTAAATCAATTAGAAAGGTCTTCACTACTCCAAGATTATAATGGGGTTCTATTATTCTTCTGATAATTTTATGATTTTCTTTTGTACATTTAAATCTTTGATTCAGTTGACGTTTATCCTGGTGTACTCTGTGAAGTATTGGTCCAGCCTCTATATTTTACCAGTTAGTGAACACCTTATTTAAAAGTCTGTCTTTGCACCCTAGGTGGTAGTCCAGTGGTTAGAGCATTGGCTCCGTGCACTGAAGGATCACGAGTGCAATTCCCAGTCAAGGGTACATACCTGGGTTGCAGGTTCACTTCCTGCCCCTGGTCAGGCCATGTGGGAGGCAACCAGTTGATGTGTCTCTCTCACATTGATGTTTCTCTCTTCTCACTCCCACTCTCCTTGGTCCCTTTTATTCTCTCTAAAAAGCAATGGAAAAAATATCCTCAGGTGAGAATTAACAACAACAAAAAAAGTCTGTCTTTGCCTCACTGGTTTGATATTTATCATAGTCCATATTCTCATATATATATTTGGGTCTGTTTCTGGGCTTTATTCTATTCCATTGGCCTGTTTATCTATACAGCATCATTTCTGGAGGCTGCATAATATTGCTTCTTTTGCATATAGTTTAATTTATTTTTGTTAAACATCTAGGTTGATTCCAACTTTTCAATATTCCAAAGAGTGCCTCACTGAATAAACTCCTTGCACATATTTTACAGGCATGTGCATGTGTAGTGGATCAATTCTTTCCTTTGGATAAAAAATGTTTATACACAGAATTACTGGGTCAAAAGGTATGTGCCTTCTTAGGCTTTTTTTTTTTTTCATACATATTGCCAAAATGTCTTCCAGAAAGATTGTACCAATTTTCACTCCGTCCAACAGCAATATGAGTGCTGATTTCCCCTCACCCATGCCAGCTCTCAGTATTATCATTCTTTTTAATCATTGCCAATCTGATCAACAACAAAAAAAGTGGTCTCTCATTGCTGTTTTAATTTGCCTTTCTTTGAATGCTAGTGAGGTTGAGTATTTTTTCAATTTATGGTGGTTTTTTGATGTACAGAAGTTTTTAATTTTTTATGTAGTCAAATCTATCAATCTTTTCCTCTATGGTTTCTGCTTTTGTTGACATGTTTAGAAAGTCCTCCCCCATCTTAAGATTATAAAATATTCACTTATATTTTCTTCTAGTACCTTTATGGTTTCATTTCCATTTTTATCCATCTGGCATTCATTTTGATGAATGGTGTGAGCGGGAAATAACTTGTATTATTTATTTATTTATTTATCAAATGGATACCTTGTTCTTTCATCACTGTTAAGAAGTGTGTGTGTGTGTGTGTGTGTGTGTGTGTGTGTGTGT
>NW_006297821.1:2921536-2938931 GCF_000327345.1 Myotis davidii
GGGTCTTCCATTTTTCTTTTCTTTTTTAAAAATATATTTTTATTGATTTTTAGAGAGGAAGAGAGAGAGAGAGAGAGAGAGAGAGAGAGAGAGAGAGAAAAAAGAAAACTATTCCTAAAATGAACAACATATATAGCTGGATATCGAGGGGGGTAATCCAGCTTTAGACTTTGGGTCATCAATAGAAATATCAGTAACTGTACTAAACCGATAGACACGGCATTTTCCAACATATGTAGACTTTTGGGTCAAATCAACTGACATTTGACATTTAAAACCCAGCATTGCAGCTCAATGCTGTGCAAAAGTCTGAGTGAGCCCATGATCCTTCTTGAGTCTTGGTTTCTTCTTCTGTAAAATGGGGCAATAATACTTATATTTTTTAGCTCTGTGATGAGAATTAAACAAGGTAATGTTAGTTAGCAACTATCAATGTATTATCTTAGTATCATGGACAGTTAATGCACATCACTCGCCCTTCACACTGCAGCCCTCTCACTCCCCACCCCTTCAAGAGATCCCCTCAGGCCCTTTCTATAAATAGCTTATGCTGGAGAGGGGAGGGGTTGAGTGCTGTTTGCTTTTTATAGGTTTTCTATCTTTACACTTGTGATCAGACTCTCATTTGTTATGTCTTGCTGCTTTTAGTGTCTTTTCATTAGTAGCCTTTCTCCCCCTCTTCTAAATATGCTGCTTTTAATGGATACCAGCTAGGAAACCAGACAACTGGATTGTTAGAAGTATATATAAATTAAGAGTAACTGGGACCTAAGTGAGGTCCTGGGGGGCTCTCCTGTTGTATAATGTAGTGGTTCTCAACTCTGGCTGCACAATTAGAATCACCTGGGGAGTTTTTAAAGCCTATCCACTCCTGGATTCTACCCCAGACCAATTAAATCAGAATCTCTGGTGGTGGGGCCCAGGCCTGGGTGTGTTTAAGCTCTGCAGGTGATTCTAGCATGCATGCCGGGCTAAGAACCACTGATTGAGTGCACTGGCTTTGTGAGATCTGTATTCACACTTAATGGTTGGTCCCCTCTCTGGTTCTCTCTCAAAATGTGCCCTAAGTTGGGGAGGTCACTCTATGGAGCAGCAGGCCATATGGTAGCAATGTCCGGGATGTTCAGAAGGCTGCTGGGCTTGCTAAAGAGAGCAGCTCCAAGTCTCAGGTCTCTGTTGCTGTGTAGGTCACATTCCTATGGACCTTTAGAAATGTTGCTGTCAGTTTCTCTTCAAAAGACAGAAATGTCCCAGTCCCCTCCCAGGCATGTCTTCTGCCTCTAGGGGCTTCCTGGGACCACCATGGTTTTGGGAAGAGCAAGAGGTGATGAGAAAATACCTTTACTTTTTATTTCTATTTCGTTTATTCTTTTCTCTTGGCTCCTTTTCTGTCCCCCAAAGTACATGTAGGTGATATGTGATACATGTCAAACCTGCTTGGTTCCCAGCTTTGGTGGATCCATTTTATCCAAGAATGGAGGCACTCCAAAAGGCAGGCTCGCCCTAACCTGTTTGGCTCAGTGGATAGAGCATCAGCCCTTGGACTGAAGGGTCCCAGGTTCGATTCCAGTCAAGGGCACGTACCTCGATTGCAGGCTTGATCCCTGGCCCTGCAATTGCAGGAGGCAACTAATTGATGTGTCTCTCTCACATCGATGTTTCTCTCTCTGTGTGTCTCTCCCCCTCCCTTCCACTTTCTCTAAAAATCAATAGAAAAAATAGCCTTGGTTGAGGATTAACAGCAACATAAAAAGGCAGGCTCACTGCCACCAACTATTGGTAGACCCACTTTGTCACCTGGCAAAATAGATACAGGTGTGCTTTATACAACCACAGGATGGGTCCCAACAATATGTCTCTCTGCTACAAGATCAGCCTTCATCTCACTCTCAAGTTTTGATAACTTGACTGTGGACTGAGTCTCCTTCTAGGTGTCTCACCCGATTTATCTAAAACTAGGGCCTCCCTGGTTCCATGAGACCCTGTGGGGAAGAATTACCATCTTTTCTAAGGAATTAAACCAACTCCTCCAAGCTTAGCAAGGAAAGGAGAATCTTTGTGGAAAGAGGTGACTGGAATTTTCCCTTGGGATTTCTCATCATTGACATTAGTCAGTGTCCCCACCCTCCAAAACACACACACACACACACACACACACACACAAGCTGAGACTAGATCCTTCAGCCCAAACTTCACCACAGTTTGGAGCTAATAAAAAAGGAATAAACAGAGTAGCATGACTCCATATGATCTTGTTTACAGATGTGACTTGATCATGAGGACTCAGGGCCTGCCTTATTCTAGTGTGGAGGCTGCCTTGTGTGGTCAGAATCATCACAGCACTCAGCCTCAGGGCAGAAGCCTAGACAATTACCCTCTTGAAAGTTCAGAAAGATCCCCTGAAAGGATGAAGCCGAGAAGAGATGAAGAGTTCCCCTTCTCTCTGGTGCCACCATCTGAATTCCAGTTTTCTGTCTGAGAAGCTGCCTCTTCCTCATATGATTGAAATAATTGCTCATTTTTGTAGGAAATAGGACCTCAGATTCAAGTAAGGTTTTGTTGATCATTAAGGCTGCACATGGGAATGAAGGAGGTGGGCACACACCAGCTTACCTCAATGCCTTGACTGGTCTTTCTAGAAGTACAGTATGCATCTACAAAAGACAATGGTTTTTCTTTAGCTATGCTCAGTCAACAGGTGTAATGTCATAACATTGTGAAGTACTCTGATGTTGAATCATTATGGAGCCATAGGTGAGCCATTTGAGGGTTATTTATAGAATGCTGAGGATCTACTTTTCAAAGAAGTCCCAATAGTTATCCAGGAACAGAAAAATACAAGGGTCTACAGCTTGCTGAAACTTTTTCTCTACCTGGTAGTCTATGTGACATAGCTCTGCCTATTTTGCTGCTGATATCTTCACCCTCTTCAAGAGAGACCTTACCCCCACACAGCAGGGAATGGCCTTACCCTACGGCTCTAATCATACAAGAAAGTTGTAAAACACAACAAAACATTGGAGTTAGAGTGTGATGTGCTGATAGATTTCCCCAATGCTATCTGTCTGGTCTGTGTTCCTGGAGGTGGTTTGGCTATCATCCTGTCTTCCTTATCAGCTGGACAACCTCATAAATTCTGGGCCACTGGTCCTCAATGGAGTCAGTGCTGCCCCTAGAGGCATTTCAGAAATGTATGGTGTGTTTATATTTGTTACATTGATAGCAGGGCCACTACTTGAAGGCAGAGGGGATCAGATTTCTTGCTTTCGGTGGGACAGTTTTGTCCTGCACTTCATGTGACATTGTATGCCCTACCAGACATTCATAGAAAGAGAAAATCTCTTTCTATTTGTCTGAGCCTAGAACTTCATTCCATTTTGTGTATAGCACAAAAACCTTTTTGCACAGTTCTTTTAAAAAATTGATCTTAGAGAAAGGGAGAGAGAGAGAGAGAGAGAGAGAGAGAGAGAGAGAGAGAACGAACCATCAATTGGTTGCCTCCTGTACCTACCCCAACCAGGGATTCAACCTGCAACCTGTGTATGTGCCCTGATCTGGAATTGAACCAGTCACCCTTTAGTGTGTAGAATGATGCTCCAACCAATTGAACCACACCAGCCGGGGCTACAGTTTTAATATACACTGATATTTTCATGAATTCTATAAATCGAGAGAATACTGTGTTTTATCTTTACCAGGAGTTGTTCACCATTACAGAAAACCACAAAGACAGCAAAATGCTCATAGTATTTCAGTTGCAAAAATAACACACCTCTATTTATCTGCATTTGTACATATGAATAGATAGTACTTATTTAGTCTTGCTTCAGAATATCAAATATAAACAAGTACCCATAATGTTCCAGTCAATATTATTTTACTTCTCTTAAATTCTCTTATATTCATTATAAGTAAGTACAGTTGTCTTTTATCTACTAGTGTATACTCAAACATTTATAGATTAAAATGCATATTATTCTAAATTATTTCCTTTCAGTTCTTTATTCTGGAGTTAGGGCAATACATTGATTCTTTAAAAAAATTATATGTGTAAGCAAGTTACATTATTCATAATTTTCATTTCAGAATAGTAAAGGTGGTCTTACAAAATATTTGCTTTCAAAAGGGAGCATTGGGTCTAAAAGGATTGGGAGCCACTGCTCTAGGCAGCCTCTTGGAGGATATTTTGTTTCATCTAATTTTCACAACAGCTCCATGAGCTAGTTCCTTTTATGACCACTATTTTGCACAGAAGGAAACTGAGTCACAGAAATATGAGAAAACTTTCCCAAGGTCACATATCTGAAAAAGGGGAGAGCCAGGATTCTAGGGTCCTCTCTCTACATTCTGCCTTCCACCCACCATGTCTGCCCCATCTCCCATGATTGTCCAGGTACCTGGGGCCTTTCTACCTGGAAGCCCATTCTCTGACCCTGCCAGGCCTCTTGCAGGGATCAGTGGGGATTCAGAGTAGAAGAAAAATGATTTTTCCCTTTTGGATAGAATTTCAGTTGAGTAAATCAAAGAGAAGTGCTTTGCATGGAGCAGACCCTCAATTAACTTTGTTAGATGAGTGAATGAATGATTGAATGAATGATTTAGTAGTGTCTGCAGGAGAGTGGTGCTGGGTCCTTCGGAACAGCCCCTAGACTTTTAGTCGTTGATTTCAGTAAGCTGATGTGAGTTTCCCAGGGGTTGATACCAGGTTCACAGGACTCCCAGCTCAAGGATGGACACCTCCATTGTCTCCCTGGGGCTGAGGGAGGCTGGCCACTCTTTTTCCAGAAAGCACAGCTATTGAAACAGGAACCAGCACATCTCCCTCACTCTTTCTTCATGCTCATTGACATGGGGTACAGGCCTTAGAGGTGGGGGTGTTCTCTAAGTAACAGCCATTCTTTGTGTCCTTTGTTCTGTGAACTAACTGACTCTGTCCCCAGGGACACCAGCTCCTACTGTAGGCAACTGGCAAAGGGTAACACTGTTTCCTGTGGGTCTTTGGCAGGGTTTCACTCTGAGCTACTGCGCCTTCTTTCACTCAGCAAATATATTTTGAGGTCTTGCTTTGTGCCAGATACTGAGGTGGAGGAAGAGCAACAATATATGGGCCCCACCTTCCAGAGACTCCAATTTAGGACAGAGGACTGGCTTTTGCAGTAAAGTGTAGAAAGAGCTGTGACAGGAAAATACAAAGGCTCTTGGAGCCCAAAGGGAGGGGTTGTTGATCCAGATTGGGGAGAAGAAGGAAGCCTTCCTGGAGGAGGTGTTACCTGAGCCTAATCCCAAAGAGAGGTTATGATTTCACAGTGACAGTGGATGACTATGTTAGTCAGGGTCCCAACGGGGAATGATATGACACACAAGTTAGGATACTTTGAGGAGGGTTAGGCACAAACAGGTTATTTGCAAAGATGTGGGTAGGGGATGGGGAAACATCACCCATTATCACAGAAACCCAGGGCTTAGCAGCAGCAGAGCTCTCACCACCCCTGGGCCAGAAGAGTGGGAGGGGCTACTGTACTCTGAAGGAGAGAACATTTAGCCTCGACAGAAAGAGTAACCTTTTGTCTGTGACCAGCCAGCCTGATACAACCTACAGGGAGTGAATAAATACCCGGGCCCCATGCTCTCCTACCCTTCAATCGCTGCTGGTACTCCCCATTGGCCAAACCCAACCAGAAGCCAGAAGGCCCTGGAATTTGTTTATGTGATCCATGGGGGGCAGTCTCTGGGGCACAGAGTAAGGCAGAGAGTGAATCTAGAGGGGCAAGCAGACCTACCCAGCACACTGGGTTAGGGGAGGCATTCTGGAGAAGAGCTGTTTGAAGGCCGGGAGGTGTGGGAGATCACGGTAAGCTGGGGAGATGCATTTCTTTATGGCTGGAGCTCAGAGGGAGTAGGGGTTATAGTTGTCCATCATGAAAGGCCTTGCCTGCCTTTCTGAGGAATTTGAAAATGTATCCTAAAGGCAAGGGGAGCACTGAAGGATTCTAGGCAGGGAGTGACATGATCAGATTTGTGTTTTAAAACAGCCACTCTAGCTCTGGGGTGCAGATGGTCTAGAGCAGTGATGGCGAACGTATGACACGCGTGTCAGAGGTGACACGCGAACTCTTTTTTTTGGTTGATTTTTCTTTGTTAAATGGCATTTAAATATATAAAATAAATATCAAAAATATAAGTCTGATTTTTACTATGGTTGCAAATATCAAAAAAATTCTATATGTGACACTGCACCAGAGTTAAGTTAGGGTTTTTCAAAATGCTGATACGCTGAGCTCAAAAGGTTCGCCATCACTGGTCTAGAGATATCTTTTCAGACTGGAGATGGTGAGGCCTCAGTCAAGACAGTGGCAGTGGAGAAAGAAAGAAGTGGGTGGATTTGAGACATTTTTAGGAATGAGACTCAAAATGTGATGAAAGATTGGGAGGATGAGGGAGAGAGAGAGGTCAAGGGCCACGGCCTGGTTTTGGCTTGAAGCTGGGACAGGGGAAGGAGCGTGGAGGGAGCAGGCCCAGCTGTCACCTCCCCAGCTTTGCTTTCTGGGTTCAGAAGTCTTAGGTTGTCCCTTATTGGCAACACCTTAGGGTCAACCAAGGTGGAGAGGCTTCCTAGTCCTGCCACAGGGTAGCCTCACCTCAGCTGCTCCAGGAGCACCCCGGACGAGAGCCACTTTTGCTGCCACTCTGGGGTCTCCTGAGCTGGGACCTGCTCCCCTCCAACCCCCTACCCCTTCCCATATGGAGAGAGGGTGTGTTTTCTTTTAACGTGCTTCATTGCAGGGGCAAATGAGGCCCAGCTAAGGGGAGGGAGCCAGCAATGACGCAGAGGACGGGCTCTGCAAGCTGGGGCGAGCGCTGGGGTCCTGTCATCCCCAGTTTCCTTCCCTGGCTTTGCTGAAGGCCCCATCTGTCCCCGTGGGCTCATATTTCATCACTAGCAACTCTGACGAACCTGCTATCCAGTAACAGGTCCCATTCCTTGGAGTTCTGTGCCCAGAAACCTGGAATAATTTTCTTTTGTTTTAGAGGGAAATGCTGAGGTAGTTCTTTCATGTTCTAAGAAGTTGGGTAGTCATGGCAACACATAAGGGTGGGGCGGGTGAGGTGGGGGGCTTCTTAGCAGCATTTCATTTCAAATGCCAGATTAAAGGAAAAGCTTCTTTGGAGTTTGCCTCATTAAGACATAGCTGGGTGCAGGCTTGCTGGCTGATTTTCTGGTTCATCATGTTCACATTACATTTTGCCTACATTTTCTCACCTGATGGACAGTCTTCTGGGACTGCTCCCTGAGAATTTTGGCTCAAAGACTTCCCTGAGAATGTCAGCTCTTTCTTGGCAAGAGAGGTGGTGGGAGTGTTTCCTTTGTTCCTAGCCGGGGCCTTGTCCTGTAAGTCCCTTTCTTACAGTGGGACTGCCACTTTAAAAAAGGGGGGGGGGGCGAGTAACATGTTTATTGAGGTTTTGTTCCGACTACAGAAGGAAAGATGTTCACCATGAAGCCATTTCATTCCACACTGCACTTGTGATCCAGGATCTTTCTCCCAGAGTTTGACCTGGCCCACAGACCAGGGGAGTCCACAGCTGGCTCTGGCCCTGGGGCTCTGGGGGCTGCCTTCCAACTACTTTCCAGGGAAATCTAGGAGAAAATAAAGGTGGAAACATTTAACCCAGAGACTGAACTCAGCACCATTTTCCTAAACTGAACTGTGTATCCTGGCTTGAGGCGACTTCAGAATTCTCCTTCAGCTGGGACTGGCCTCTCCACTGCACCCCAGTCCACACCTTCCTTCCCAGCAGGGAATTCCAACTCTGGCCCACAGAGGATAATCCCATTGCTGATGCCCAGGTGTTAGCAAAACCATTTCCCACACTCAGTCACCAAGTCTGTCCCTTATTCCTTCCAAGTATCTCCTAGCTTCACCTTATTGTTAATATTCATTTATTGAACACTTACTGAGAGCCAAAATGTCTGTGTATCACCTAATTTAATAGTCATTCAGAACCCTGTGAGGCAGGTACTACTCTACTCATCTCATAGAGAAGGGAACTGAAGACGCAAAAAGTTAATTTTTCCAGAGCGAAATCAAGAGGTAAGAGGTAGAGCTGGGTCTGTCTGATGCACACCTGTGCTCTTTCCACCACGACATGGCCTGTATCCTTGGCCACCACCCAGCTTTCACCCCCGCTTACTGATCACAGCAAGCACTCCTGCTTCATTCCAGCCACTGAAGGCTCTTCCTAAAGCTCCCCCTTCATTGCTCAGTTTTGGGGTTGCAGAGACCATGCTCTGCTGTCTTGCTCACCATGGTGTCTATAGGACTTAGCCCTATTTACGTAGTGGATCAATGAAAAATATCTTCTTTTTTTAAAAAAGTACATTTTATTGATTTTTTACAGAGAGGAAGGGAGAGGGATAGGGAGTTAGAAACGTCAATGAGAGAGAAACATCGATCAGCTGCCTCCTGCACACTCCCTACTGGGGATGTGCCCACAACCAAGGTACATGCCCTTGACCGGAATCGAACCTGGGACCCTTTAGACCACAGGCCGACGCTCTATCCACTGAGCCAAACCGGTCAGGGCAATGAAAAAGACCTTTTCCTCCACCAGCCCTTCCCTCATTCTCATTCTTGAGTCCCTCCCAGCTGGAGCCATGGCTGCCCTCCATCATCAGACATGGCTCACCTGGTTCCTGAGTCCAGACAGGTGGAATCCCGTCAGAGTATGTGAGTGTGCTCCCAGGGTACATCCCTGTGGAGCTCCCATAGCCCTGGCTGTTTCTGCAGGGAAAAACGTTACTGTGCTAGATCCAAGATCTGGGGTGCAGAGGTTGGTTCCTGGTCCCCCCACTGCCGTATTGGATATCATCTCCCTCACCTCTCTCACATATCAGCCTCGTTCATAGAGTAGCCATTTACTAAGCACCTACTGGGTTGGGCACTTCACAAACATTATCTCAGTTAATTGATAAAAACCTCAAAAGCCAGATAGTAGTATCTCAGTTTTTGCTGATGAGGAAACAGCCTTGAAGAGATTAAGTCGCTTGCTGAAGGACTCACAGGTAGGCAGAGGTGGAGGAGGGATTTGAGCAGGAGTCCATCTGGGGTTGAAGCCTTTGCGATTTTTCCTTCACAGCCCTTTCCCATAGGGGCTGGGCTTCTGCCATGTTTTACCATCAAACCTCTAAATCTCATTTTCTGGGAACCTGACAATCTCAGAGGCTAATGGCCATAGTAAGAACAGGTACAATTTTGTGAACATCTGTATACACCAGAATCTCCACAAAGGACCTCATTTAATCTTCACCCCTGTGAAGAGGTGCTGTGATTATCCCCACTTTACAAATAAGGAGCCTGAGAGACACTGTCACCTCCAATGTCATACGGTTACAGGGTGAGGGAGCTGAGGTCCCAGCCTGGCTTGTCTGAGTGCAAAGCTCATGCTCTTTACTACTCTTGCAAAAGTTGGCTGATGGGGAGGGGGCCCTGGCAGGCTGCTCCTCCTCTCGCTGCACCCCATTCTAGCTGGGATCCAGACAAGGGCAGGTATCAGACGGCAGAGCCAGGCTGGCACTGCCTTCTGCCCTCTGGACTTCTGCTGCTCTACCCCACCTGCCTGATGAACTAACCTTCCAGGGGGGCTTGACCAGAGTCCTGCTCACCTGCCCCTCCCGTTGCTGAGCTTGGCACTGCTGGCCACCCCGACAGCCAGGGAAGTTCCTCCACCTCCCAACCTGCCTTGTCCTGTGCGTGGAGCTCCCTGGGTGATTTTTACCACCCACCCACTTGCCAGCTTGACGGGCTATGATACCCTGTTCTTGTCCCTGTCTGGCTTTCTAAGGTGGCCTGAGTCTTAGCTCCTCTGCCTGGCTTCCTGGGCGTCATGTAGTTCCCTTGCTTCTGTCCACCAGTGACAATCTCTTCCCTGTGGCCCTAGGATCCCCATGTTCTGAGCCAGTCCCTGTGAGTGGCCGAGCCTGGCTCAGGGATTTCTGGGCACTGTGCTGATGCCACTTGCTAGCTCCTGGCTCCTCCTGACTGCCTAATGCCCTGTTCTGCCGTCTGATACCTGTCCTTGTCTATCTGCATCAACCCCTGCCCCTTGTCTACTCCGACCCTTAGTAGTCCCTCCTCACGACCCTTGCCCAGTCAGCTCTCTCAGCCCACTTAATGGGACATTATCCAATGTTTCTTGGCATCTCCCAATTCAGACTCTGCTTCACTTAGAGCAGAATCAACACTCAATGAATAACCTGTGTTGGAGGCCCAAGTGCAAGACATTGTGTGGGGCCACCGAGACCTCCCCATTGCCCCCTGCTCACCAGGCCTCCTGTCACTCAGCCTTTATGCCTGGTTTTTGCTGTTTTCCTTAATTCCCACTACTGCCCCCCCCCCAACCTCTCCCACCCCACCAAAGCCTCCTACGCTCTGAAGCCTACTCTGAGGACCATCAGCTTGGTCTTCAACTTCTTTGCACACAAAGGAAAAGCTAACTGGGGTGAATGGATGGCTGGCAGCCTAGGAAGAGCCAGCCTGGAGGCCGAGACCCCAGGCTCAGCCCAGGAGAGTCTCTGATCACCTAAAGTTTTAAACCATTTAGTTGAGAAGCTCTCCTCTAAGCCATGGCGATAAAAATAGTGACAGTCCCCATTTATCCAATGGTTACAATGTGCCAGGCATTTATATATGTCTCTGGTCCTCTAAGGCAGACCATCCTTATCCCCATGTTACAGAGGGGGACCAAGACTCAGGGACATTCCGTAGCTTGCCCAAGGGCTTTGCTTCTCTGAACTTGTAATGTGCTTAAAGTGGGTGTCACCCTATGGCATTCTTTGTTTCCTCCATATGTAACCACCTTACAATGAAACAGGGAGCTCTTGAAGAGCAGAGCTGTTTCTCATTCCTGTCTGCATCCCCACCATGCGGGCACATCATGGGCGCTTTGCGCTACCTGTTCTCCAGGTCCTTCTGGGAAGCCCAAGGTTTCCACTCCGATCCTAAAGGAGTAAACCCACAAGTCTTCCCCAAGGAAGTCCAGACCCCTTATCTGGGAAATGGAGCTGAGTGGCCACCAAGCGATTTGTTGACTGTGGCCTGCGGGAGTAGGGTGTCTCCAGGTTAAAGACTATAGGTAGGAGTCTCTAACTCTTTGCTCCTCCTCAGTAGGTCATCTTCACATACTTATGTCCCTAGTTATGGTCTCAGGGGGTCTTTCCTACCTCAGGCATTAAGAAATCTCAAGTATCTCTATAAAGATGATCCTATCTTCATACCCAGCTCCTCATGGCAACCCATGGCAGTCCTTGAGAGAGGGAGAAAGGGAGAGGGTCAGCAACTTGAGAAGTGAGTCCTGTTACCACACTCCTGCCTCCATCCTACCTTGTATATGGACCGTGTTAGGTCAATGTGACCCTAGGAATTGCTGAGCTGGTCCAATTTCTCCCTTTATAGGTGGTGAAGCCAAGGCCTGAAGAGAAGAAGTGTTTCCTGCGAGGTCACATCAGGCGGAGAGGCAGAATCCACGGGCCTTCCCATCCAGGGCTCTTCCCACCAATTATGTTGCTTCAGCATCAACTCGGTTACTGAGGTGTTGTCACCCAGTTCTGGTTTCTGGAGGTCACCGACTTTTCTTGGTTGCTTCCTGGTTGGAGGACTTTGTGCCTCACCTATAGGGAGTGGGTATTGGCGGGTAAGACCACTAAAGGGCAAACATTTAAATGTGCCCACGTGGGCCCTTGTTGGCCCCTGCAACACTTGACAAATGGCAGGCTGGGCCGCCTGTGCTCTTGTTGCCCACTCTCCCTCTGCCCCTGGAAGCCTGGTGGGCGGGCAGTTGCCTCTATTTTGAAGACCGTAGTTGCTAGGGGTCTGCTAGTGCCCGAGAGGTCTGTGCTCTTTGGCCAATCAAAGAGCCTGGCAGGGCCAGTTGGGTTAACTGGGAGCTGCCCTCCTCCTCCTCCCCGTTTCTTCCAGAGGGAAGGAGCGAGCTCTCCGCCATCTACATATTTTCAGCTGAGTTCTATTTTGCATAAAGTAAACTTAGCAAACAGAGAACACAGTGAGAATATATTTGGCTTTGAAGCGTCAGTGTTCTGACAGGCATTTCCTATTAGCTATCTCTGAGCCGACCAGCCCAGCGAGGTTTTGCTTAAGTGGCATAATTCTCCCGCAGTGGAGACAGCTCATTCATTAGTCATTCCAAAAGCCAAATACAAAATATCCTTCTCTAAGCCAACTCCCCCAACCAGCTCCACAGCCCGCAGCCCGGGTGGAACAATGAAACTGTGGGGCTTACTGGGCCTGGCAAAGGTCAGCCCGAGAGCCACCTGTCTGCCGGCTTTGGAGGATGGCTTTGGCTTGAGCCCCCATTCCCTTTGGAACAGGAAGGACACATTTTCCTTTCTTGGCAGAAGCATGGGGAGCCTTTTGGAAGGTGGGCGCCATCCATTTCACCACTGAGTCACTTGCAATAACTCGTCCTGGTTGAATGCACTTTGTTTTGTTTTGCTTATTTATTTATTTTTTAGGCGCTAGAAGCTAAAGGTAGTCATTCTAAGAGGAAATAAAGGAATGTGTCCCTTCCTGCTTGGTTCTCTGAGCTGAGTGCAGCCCTTCCTTGACTGGCATCCTGTGCGCTATCTCTTTTAATCCCTGCACAGTGAGGACTGATGTCCCCACTTTACAGATGAGGAAACTGGAGCGCAGAGAACCAAAGTGATTTTCCAAAGGTCACGCAGCCAGGGTTCAAGCCTGTCGGCTCCAAAGTTCATCTTCTGTCTCTCTTTCAGGAAACCTCCTTTGAGATAATTATCTCGAGTTTAAAAATGATAATATACATGGAGGTGACAGTCTCCTTTATTCCACTTTAGAACAAAGAGTGCCACTGTGTTCCAGGCACCCAGAGCAGGATGGACTGAAAAGCCAGCCAGAGAGAAAGCAGGGGAAGGCATGCTGTTCTAAGAGGAAGGTTGAAAACACCCTGGAGTGGAAGTTGGGGGTGCGGGTGTAGATAGTTCTGATGGGGGCAGAGCATGGTTTGAGGTGGGCCAGGAGCTGGGACTAGAACAGGGACAGGGAAGGGTTTGTTGTGGTTCTGTAGTCCAGCTGGGGATTCCACAGGTGCCCCACTGAGTGGCCGTCTGGCCAAGCAGAGTGCCACGGGTATGACTCCACTCACACCCCATAATGAGGGAACACCAGAGGAGGACCAAGAACCTTCCTGTGCAGAGGCGAAGAGCTGAGGCTGTGGCCACAGCTGACGGTGGGTGTCAGGTTCCCGGGAGCGCCTAATTAGCACTCCAGGTGGACAAACACAGTCACAGGTGCCCAGGCCAATGGGGAGTGCGTGTGTATAGGGGGAGAGCCAGGCCCAGTCAGAGGTAGGGTATATGCACATAAGCTAGGAAGGAGAGCTCAGAGCCTTTCCAAAGTAGACATGCAAAGCTAAAACTCTGGAGTGGTGCCCTCCTTAGCCTGGCATTGAGGCCTTCCTCGAGCTTCCGAACTCACCTCGGTAGTGTCATTTCCCACCCTCCCCTTGGCCCCTCCACACTCTGTCCAACTGCTTGTTTCCAAACACACACAGCACTTTTACTCTATAGCTCTTCCACGTGCTCTTTCCTCTGCATGCACTTCATCTCTCCGAGCACCCATAGCCCCACCTGGCAAACTCCTACTCACCCTTTAAAATCCTGCTTAAATATATCTGGGAGCGTCTTCATTTCCCGAGGGGACGCTTTGTCTATAACATTAGTAAATCACTGCTTCCAGTGCGCTGTCAGGCACCCTGTCCTGTTTTATCTTTGGATTCCCAGGACCCAGTGGAGAGCCAGCATATAGAAACACAGCCTGAATAGCTGTTTCATTGTGCCTCAGATCTAGAAGAAAATATACATTTTATCTAAATAAACCACCTCTCTGATGCTTGAACCTCTCATCTGTATTCCCAGCCTGATGTAAAGTACAGAAACCACCTAATCTTACTCACTGGAGTATATATAGTAGATCCTCAATGAATGGAGATGATGTGTGTTGTTTTTTACTCAGGGACTCAAATGGACCTAGAAGAGTCCATAGGAAGACCACTGCATCTGGACTCAGGGCTGTGGCTCTGCCTCTAAGATCCTCTATGACTTTAGAAAAGTCATTTCAGCCTCTCTAGACCTCGGTTTCCTCATCTAGAATGAGGGATACAACTAGATATCCTACAATTGGGTCCCTTTCAGCTC
Organism: Myotis davidii; assembly: GCF_000327345.1. NCBI lineage: Eukaryota > Metazoa > Chordata > Mammalia > Chiroptera > Vespertilionidae > Myotis > Myotis davidii. The sequence goes on from NW_006297821.1 coordinate 2,935,767, forward strand.
TGAGTAAAACAATGCCAACAGTACCAAAGCAAGTATCACCAGTAGATTTTAGGGATTCCAGCCCTGGTCTTCCTGGTATGACCTCTGGTCAGAAATTGGTGAACTAACCTTGACCTTATTGGCCCTTCCTGAGGGTGTGTTCTTCTCTCAGGCAGGACCAATCCTTAGGGAAGCAGAGACAACTCCTTGCCAAACTCAAAGCCAGTCACACCCACATGCCATCCTGGAGAAGGAGGGAGACAGTCTGTCATGGAGCTTGTGGCAAAATCCTTCTTCCTCCCCAAACACCAGCTATGATTAGCTGTGTCTTCACCACAAAACTGCAGGGGTGTGTGCGGGTGAGTCACAGATGCTCAGATCACATTTATAGAGTACTGTAGGCAGGGGGTGCTTGGTGGCAGGGAGGAGGCTGTCAGAAGCACCCCAGTTCCCTTTCCCTAACCCCAACAGTTGTTGTAATGTTCGGACCCAGGTATTTGGGTTACAGAGTTTAAGAACCATCCTCTGATGCCACCCAGCTTCTAGGCGGCTCCTTACGCCAGGCCTGTGACACTCAGAGCAGCTCCCCTCATACCATCACCCCCATCCCACCTACCCCACCTAGGAGGGCTGCTCTGGAAACAGACCCAGGCCTGAACCCTCTCTCTCTTGAACCCCTCTCTTCCTGGTCCCTGACATTCCCAGAGCTAATCTGAAGGAATCAGAATATCTCTCTTAAAGTGGCTGGTCTAAATCTCACAACCTCCAGAGACCCCACCCCCATACCCTAGGCCAGTGGTTGGCAAACTCATTAGTCAACAGAGCCAAATATCAACAGTACAAAGATTGAAATTTCTTTTGAGAGTCAAATTTTTTAAACTTAAACTATATAGGTAGGTACATTGTTATTAACTTAAGTAGGGTACTCCTAAGGCTTAGGAAGAGCCACACTCAAGGGGCCAAAGAGCCGCATGTGGCTCGTGAGCCGCAGTTTGCCAACCACGGCCCGAGGCTCACTTTGTGGCTACTGATGTGAGGCAGGGCCATAACGGCCCAGGAGTCCCAGCCCCTCTGAGTTGGGCATTCTGTTCCCTCATGTCCCCCTCATGCCCCCTCCCCATCCAGCCACAGAGGACCCTGAACTGCATTCAGGAACTGGGAAGGAAGTGGAGGCCTCTGATGTGAACGAACTCCGGCAGGCAGGCAAGTCCCAACAGGTGGATCCGGGCTGCAGCGTGCAGACAGTGAGTCACCAGGGTCCCTGTTGCTTACTGGACAGAGCCAGAATAATGACAATAATCATAGAGGGCCAGGGTGCTGTTATTAACGCCCACCTTTCCTCCCAGGATGGTATCTCCATCCATCTGACAACCCTCAGGGGCAGGGAGGAGCTGAAGGCAGAGATTTTTGTGGCCCTGTCTTAAATACAGGGGAAACTGAGGCCAAAATTATTCTCCACTGAAGTAGGCAATCCTGAGAAAAAGACTGCTCCGCCTCCAAATATCATCCTGATGTCAGGAAAGTCACACGGACCCACAATTAGTGGTCCTCACTGGCAAAGATCTAGGCTCAGAAGTGGAACGAACTCATATATTTTTTTAGTTCTCACAGTCTATCCTCTAATCCAGCAGTCACCAACCTTTCGGACTCCACGGACCACTGGTTGGTGACCGCTGCTTAATCCTTACTTATAATAGCCCTAGCGGGTAGGGATATATAGCTCTATGGGGCAGGGAAAAAATATGAATGGAGCTGATGTGTTTTTTTTTCCTCAGGGACTCAAAATGGACCTAGAAAGAGTCCATAGGAAGACTACTGAATCTGGATTCAGGGCAGTGGCTCTGCCTCCAAGACCCTATATGACTTTAGAGAAGTCATTTCAGCCTCTCTAGACCTCAGTTTCCTCATCTAGAGTGAGGGGTACAGCTAGATGTCTTATAATTGGGTCCCTTTCAGACAAGGAGCCTAAAGTTCAGAGAGATTAAGTAACTTTCTCATGGGCACACAGCAAACAGTGGCAGAGCCAGGCTTTGAACCTGGTTAGTTTGTGCCTTCTCAGCCTCCTGTGCATCCACAGTCAAGAATCCCAAGATCTCCAAGGCTGGCTTCCTAGGCCTTTGGGCCTGGCCTTTTTTTATTGCCTTCTTCTCCTGGACTCACTCTATCTCAAGATTAGGGCTCTTTCCAGGGCGTTCTGGAGGCCAGCTTTCATTTTCATCTTTGAGCAGCCATGGAAAAGTAGACTCCACACTTTAATTTCGGGGTCTTAGTAATTATCTAGTATTCACCACCCACTCAACTCTACTCACTAGTTATTATAATAACAACAATAATAATTTAGAGAAGCAATGATGATGATCATCGCATTCACTGATCCCCCTTTGGAGGGTGGACATGATGGATATAGTGTTGTCATTTTTAAATTTCAAAACGGTCCTGGACTTGGGAGTCAGGAATATTGAATTCCAGTCTTAGGTCAGGCAAGGATGCCACACATCACATGGCTGAGTGAGCCCCTAAATCCCTCCATGCCTTCATTTTCCCCTCAGTAAAAAGGGGTAATAATCTTGCAAGATGATGTGCTTTAAACTTCTTGAGAGAAAGTCATAATCAGACAATTTTTTTCTCTATGCATCACCGCCCCATATCTATAATATTAAAAGTATAATATGCTAATTAGACCGGACAGCCAAACGACCTTCTGGATGAAGCCAGGCCTGTGAGGGCTGAGCCCCTTGCATGATTTTCGTGCACCGGGCCTCTAGTTTAATAAAAACAGTCCAGCAGTCTGTTGCTTTAATGATGCATCATCTTCATGCTCCTCTCCCTGTGTTCTCACTGCCAGGCCCTTGGGAATGGTGCCGGGTCAGGGCTGGGGGCATAGGCTGATCTCTTGGTTGCAGTGGGAGTCTCCCTTCTCCAGCCCTCACCCAACAGCTGCCTCTGCCAAGGCCCTGGAGCTAGAAAAAGCGAGGCCATTGCTGAGCTCAATAAATGCTTTTATTAGTCCTTTTATTAATGACGGTGGTATTTGTCGAGAAGCTGGGACAATGGTTATTCCAGTAAGAGGATATTAAGCTCCCGCTGACAGGTCTTGTATATCTAACATGCTCTGCCCTCCCTCCCCCCGAGCTGCTTTATTACAATGCACCATACCCCTGGCCTCCTAGCAACTCCAAGAAGAGA
>NW_006297821.1:2939001-2946945 GCF_000327345.1 Myotis davidii
CAGAACACTCTCTAAATGCAGTTACTGTTCTAAGAATTCTCAATACTAAACAATGTAATTCTTCAGTGATGGATGTTGAACACTTGAATTACAAGCAAATACACCTCTGGGCTCATGGCTATTTTACAGCCAGAGCTGCAAGTGATGAGTTGATAAAGGAGGAAGACATCCTTGAACCATTTGTTAACTTTGAAGCCATTCCCATTCTTTATTTTCAGCCATTTTACATTATTTTTTAATTTATCAAACATTTATAATATTATACTAATTTATTAAATCTTCACAACATCCCTATAAGGTAGATACTATTATTATTACTATTTCATAGATGAGAAAATTAAGGTCCAGAGAGGTCAAATGACTTGCCCAATGCCACACAGCTAATCAGTAACAGAGCCTGCGCAATGGTCTCCAGAGTTTATGTTCTTTATCTGAAATTTTAAAACTGAGCCTAGAAAGAACTAGAAAATATTTCCAAAATCCAGCAGCTTTATTGCTCCATCAAAGGGAATTACATCTTTTCATGTAAGGGATACTATAATAAATTACAATAGCAGTTCCCAGAATCAGAGAATCTAGACTCCTTAAAGGCCATCTGATCTAATCCTGTGATATACACAAGAATTCTCTCTGCAGCATCCCTCATATGTGACCCTCTAGCTTGTGCCTGAACACCACTAGTAACAGGGAACTCATTACCTCACCTGGAAGACCATTCTATCTTTGCACAGTTCTCGCTATTAGAAAAGTTCTTACCCAGGCTGGATTGAAATTTAGCTCCCTGTAACTTATTCTCATGGACCTACTTTTGTTCTCTAGAAACCAAAAGTTGGGGATGGGGGGTGGGGAGCTTTATCCTTTTTGTATAGGAGAGCCCTTAAAGTACTTGAAAACAGCTTTCATGTCCCCTTAAACCAGTGGTTCTCAACCTTCTGGCCCGTTAAATACAGTTCCTCATGTTGTGACCCAACCATAAAATTATTTTTGTTGCTTCTTCATATCTGTAATGTTGCTACTGTTATGAATCGTAATGTAAATATCTGATACGCAGGATGGTCTTAGGCGACCCCTGTGAAAGGGTCATTTAACCGCCAAAGGGGTCGCAACCCACAGGTTGAGAAACGCTGCATCCTTTTTTCCTCTCTGGGTTTAAACTTCCTTAGTTCTTTCATGATCCTCATTTGCTATAATTTCCAGATTCTCCGTCTTCCTGTTTCCACCCCTCAGGTGCATGATCGTTTGTCAGTGTTCATCCTAGAGTGTTGTCAGGAGACACCGCACATCAGGTGTGAGCCAGCAGTGCTGAGAACCGGTCATCACCGTCTTCGCCTCCTTTTGTGGTGTTTCCAGCGAGGCACCCTACTCTCACCTTAGGCTTTTTGGGAGCCGTATTATACCTTTGACTCATATTGAGCTTGCAATCAATGTGTAGCTCTATTAGGTCTATCTTCCAAATTCTGAAATTTTACAGCTGTGCTTTTGGTTTTTCTGAGCCCAAGGGTGGACTTGACATTTCCCACTAGTAAATTCCATCTTGTTAAATTCAGTTCCTTGTTCCAACCTCTCAAGATTGACTTGGAACCTGACTCTTTTACCGTATTTAGTGATCCCTTAATGGATTTTGTGTCATCTGAAATTTTGATAAATATGCTATCCGTGTCCCCATTCAAGTTATCATTAATTTCTTTTTCTTGAGCTGGATGGGAAATTTTCGGAGGTTGGGTTTGCAGAGGAAGTTGAACCAAAGCTGGAGTGACTGCAGAGGGATGTTGTCTGTTTGGATTAACAGGAATGACTAGTGCCCTGCACGTTCTGGGGTTGTGAGTGGCTGGGTAACCAGGTAAAGACTCGGACAGCATCACTTCTGCGTCAGAGCCTGTGACCCATGACGAGGCAGGAAGGTAAATATTGATTGCTTGGTTCAAACATCTGATAGTTTCCTATGTACCCTCTGCTGATAAATCCTGAGAGTGGAAATGGAGGATGTTATGAAACAGAAGCTCAGCCCATTGTGAGGACACAAACACGACTCCCAGACCAGAAAGAGCCCGGTGATCGCTGTAAGCATTAAGACCTCCAGAAGTAATAAAGGAGACATTCTTGGAACAAAGACACACAGAAAAAGAGCTTTATTTAGCATGCTGCATGGAGTTTGAATACATTTTTCTCAGTTCAAATAACCATTCCCTTCTGTCACACCTTAGAGGTCACACCTAAAAGCCAAAAGAATCAGACTGAGGCTGCATCATTGGGGTTCACAGCAGGGATCTTTGTTTATGACAAAGGGTGTTAGAAATCAATTAAATGCCCCAATCTTGCTACCACTAACCCTTTAAACAATCCAGCCCACTCATGCCAAGCACCACAGGATTATAGTTTTTCACTCTCTTTCAAATATTCACCCAAAATTATTCTCCTTGTCCATTTTGACCCACTCTTTTTATTCTCTAGTTCCCACTACTTCTCCTCCACATACTCCCTCCCCACTGCCACCTAGAGTCTGGTAATTCTCCGTGGCTAAGACCAGAGGATTTCTAAGACAATCATGAAGCATAAATGGAACCAGATTGGGAATTAAGACCCAGAGAGGTCAAATGACTTGCCCAAAGTCACACAGCTAATAAGCAACAGAGCCAGGTTTGAACCCAGGCTGTTGTTTCCAGAGTTTGTGTTCAAGCAGGAAAAATCAGGAAGGCTGAATGGAAGAAAGCCTGGGGCTAAGTGAAAGCCAATGTCTGGAGCAGAACACAGCAGCGGACAGTGAACTGGTGAGCAGGCAGGGTTTTTCTGTGGCTGCTGTGGCTCAGGCAGAGGTATGCTTCTCAGGGTTAGGGAAGGACATCCCCAGCTCTGACTCGCCACTCCACATTCCAGCCTAACACGCAAGAATACTCCATTTTGTTCCCATAATGTATTGGAACCCTGTCTTAGTCTGTTGAAGCTGCTATAACAAAAATGCCCTATACTGGACAGCTTAAGCAACAAACATTTATTTCTCCCAGTTCTGGAGGCTGGAAGGTCCAGTTCATTCAGTGTCTGGTGAGGTCTCCCTTCCTAGTTCATAGATGGACATCTTCTTACTGTGTTCTCACATGGCGGAAGGGGCGAGGGAGCTCTCTGGGAGTCTTTTTTAAAAGGGCACTAATCCCATTCATGGGAGCTTCACCCTTGTGATCAAATACCTCCCAAAGACTCTACCTCCTGATACCATTACGTTGGGAATTAGATTTCAACATATGAATTTGGGGTGGGGGGCGCGCACACAAATATTCAGTCCATAGCAATCTGCTTTGTCAGTTTGGGGAACCTGTGATTGGTACGTCACTTCCATTCAAAGGGCCTGCCACCTGCCTCAACTCATTTCATTTCAGTCCCACTAGGTGGACCACCCACCTGACTTTCCTGCTTGGCTGTGGTGGGGGATGCTGGACACTTATTTGGCATCAGGCACTGTGCCTGGTTAGAACTGAGCTCAGACAGAAGGAGGCCAACCACAAAAAGATGGAAACCACTTATCTGCACAGAGCCAACATTTCTATTAATTTAGTAAATGAAGAGCCTTGTTCAGTGAAGTCATTAAAAAGAAGATAAAAGTAAGTGGAATCTGTTTTTTTTTAGTCATATGCATTAAGAGAATACACAAACCCTCCAGTTTGCCTGGGTTAGTATTTCACTTTACAGTTTATCTTTTGGTCACATCAATCCAGTCTTTAGCAGATCATTGGTCTTATTTTTTATGATTATTATTTTCTGTTATTAGCCAGATTCTTATTTGCCTGTGGTCTGATTCTTTCAGGCCTAGACTTGTGGACCTGTGCTAATTTGCGGGGTTGAGTTATTTATGTTGTGTTACAATCTAGTCTATCAATTTCCTACGCATTTTCCCCTCAAGATGAGCACTAATTCAAAAAATGCGTTAAAATCCTAAACCCAGGGATGGGAAAAAAGGGTGAGGATGGGATTTGAGAACTGAGGGATTATCTCTCTGTGTTCTGCCCCAGTGTCCCAAAGGTGGGAGAAAGCAGGCATTCCCACTCACTGCTCACAGCTGTCGGCTGGAAAGAGAGGGGAATGGGAAGGAAACACGGTAAAAACACCAACTCCACCCAAATGAGTCAAATGAAGGTGCTTCTTAGTCTTGGTATTTTCCTGCAACTTCAAGGTCTGGACAGAAGACAGAACTGTCCAGCTGCCTGTGCTCGGATGGGAACTTCATAAATCTCCAGAACGCCTCTGACCCCTCCTCTTTTCTCTTTGGCTCTGTTTCCTTCTTTGCTGAGGGTCCCTATTTGTCAATTCCCTTTGCTGAGGGAATTGCATCAGTTTTGAGTCAGACAAAACAAAAATAAGGGGACAGCCCTTCTTGAAAAAGGAAAAAGTAGTGGTGAGATATTTTCTTTAACCATCCCTGACTTATTAGGCAGCACAAAAGTATGTTGGAGGAGGATGGCCAGGCTCTCAGATGCAGTTTGAACACTGGGGGTTGGGTAGGAAAGCAAGGGTTTGGATTCAGCCTCATGGTTCTCCCTCTCCCCCTGCAGGTCAGAAGAGACACACAAAGAGGCAGAGTAGAGCAGCATAGGGACATGCAGGTACGAATGTGTATGTGCAAAAGTGCTCATGTATGCATGGATAGAAGGGGCAAATAGAGAAAGGAGTCCTGGATAAAAAAAGAAAAGGTGATTGAAATGATAGTAGAAACCATGTGCTATATGCGTCTATTCAATATATATGTATCGACTGCTACTCTGGGCAGGGCACATTGCTCTGAGGATACGGCAATAAAGAAACCAACCCCTGCCTTTAAGGAGCTTATGCTAGTGTAATACATGTCAGGCATTTAACCTACATTACCTCATTTATCTACCCTATGAGGTGGTTTCTATTATCCCATTCTACAGATGCTAAAACTGAGGCACAAAGAAGCTGTAATAACTTGGCTGAGTCTCACAGTTGAGTCAAGATTTGAACTCAGTTCCATCTGACTCCAAAGCCCCTGCTGCTAACCCCTGGAACGTGACACTCCACCTCCACTGGTGAGTCCTGAAATGAAGGCCACTGGCCCTGACTAAGTTATTAGAGCTCCTTAGACCAGTTTTCCTCCGAGAACCTCAGTCTTTCCATCTGCAATAAAAGGGGGTGGATTGGTTGATCTCTGGAATTTCTCCCAGCTCTAGCGCTCTATTATTCTGGGAAAGAAAGTCTATGTTGGTATTCTCCCCCCTCCCAAGTGTTTCTTGGGAGCAGAGAAGCTCAGTAGATGTTTCAAAAGAGATGAACACCCAGAGCCATGTTTCCCACACTGGGTTCCAAGGATTTCTTTCCAGGGATTTGAAACTTTCTATGAGAATTTAATATTTATGAAACAGATTCTTTGAGGGTCCTGAGCTCCAGAGATAAGCAGCTCAGGGGTTGCCCTCTGGCCAGCAGAGGAGGGAGGGAAATGGGGTGGGAAGGAGGGGCGGAGAGGAGGGTCTGCTGGGGGTTGTCCAGGCCCAAGGCTCAGAGCCCAGGAGGGCAGGTGTGGTTCAGGCTGCACCTAGGACTCTGTGAGGATCTGGCCAGAATGTTTGAGGGGGGAGGGACCTGTTGCCAGTTGGTAACGTGTGTGACTGAGCAAGGTGAGCCGGGTCCCAGCTCTTCAACCTTAACCTTGACTCACCTCACCTGGCCGGTCAACCGCTCCTAATGTGAGCTTTGTCAACTGGAAAAGTGAGGTGGCAGCAGGAGCCGAGCTCGCCCGGTGGCTAAATGCAGCCCGGGCGCCCCTGATAAGCTTAGTCAACTTATTAAATTACACCGGAAAAATGGAGATGGAATATTAATTCCACACGCCTCTCCTCTCTGCCTGGGGAACCTGCCTTCCTGGGTTTCACTTTTCAAAGGCTGAAATAGATATGGAGATTTCACACTTAATTAAAGGAGAAGGGTGCTCACTTCAAGTCTTTTCAAAACCATTTGGGTTCTGAGCTTAGTGGAGCCAGTGAAGACCCAGTCACCATCTGGCATGAAAGGTGTTAACTCGGAGTCTCCCTTCAACTCTAGACATCAGATTCAGAAACAAAGAGAATTAATTTAGGAGGCCCCCTTAGCTGGCCCCTCCCCCTCCAGCCTGTAAGATGAGAGCCCATGTATTGACTTGGTAGGTATTAAAAAGTTAGGTCTGAGAGGTCACCGGCAATGCAGAACGCCAGGTGCCAGAGCTCACCCCACAGGGCAGATTATCTTATCAGGCAGGCTGATAAAACTCAGGAAAGTCTGGCCATAAGGAACAAATATTTATAAGCTAACACCTCTCAGTCCCTAACAGATTAGGCACAGAATGGAAGCAGGAGCACAGGGTGAGTTAGCAATCAGCCTTGCCCATTGGAGCCTGGTTTTTTTTTTATCAGAACCATCCTGGGCTCCTCCAGGCTCTTTAGGAAGGATTCATGTCGAATGCTGAACTGTTTAGGAGACAATTTCCCATGTATCGCCTCGCAAGACCCTGTCCACAGCCTGGTGAGGACAGAGCTAATAATACCCATTTCACTGTTGAGGAGACTAAGTGCAGAGAGGTTAAGTGCCCTTTTATACAGCTAGCAAGTGGAACTTGAACTCAAGTCTCCTGATTCCAGAACCTGTGTGCTTTCCACACGCCAGCATGGCCTTGATTGGTTCTGCTCGCTCAGCTATCCTTTCAATTAGCAGTTCCCCAGGAGGCCCCCCTGCTTTGCCCTCAGTTCCCCAGTCACCGGCCCTATCCCGTTGGCAGATGAGGCCAACGAGCAACAGGAAGAGGTAAAGGAGACAGTGACCGCATGGCAATGGCTAAGGGATGCTCTAAGATAGCCCTTACTCCAAAATACACCCCTGTGGTCACTACTGGGACTTGGAATTAATTCTTTTGGGTCCCCAATTCTTTTCTGTTAATTCATTCTTCCTGGGAGAGGTTATTAAACGATTAAATGGAAAAGCATTAGAATGAGAAGCTCTTGGTGCCAGAGGACAGCTCACTGATTTCTCCTTGTGCTGATGTGGAGAGGGCTGGGTAGAAACTGGAGAAAGTCCCCTCCCCTGGGGGCCTGGGTTTCTCCTCTGCCGAAGGTGCAGTTGAACTAGATGACCTTTGACCTTTCAGGCCAAACCTCCTGGGATGAGGAGCCCCTTAAGCCTTCCTCTTTCAATCCTCAGCCACGGGAGTAGGAATGTTCTGGAGGAAGCAACTTCTAAGCTCAGAGGAAAGTGGTGAGTAGCTGGGTCAGGAGGCAGCTGGTGCAGAGGCCTGGAGGTGAACAAGTAGCCCGAAGCTTAGGTTACAAAAGGCTGGGAGATGAGGCTCCAGAGATAAGCAGGAGCCAGATCACAAAAAGCCTTATAAAACCAAGTCTTGGAGTTTGGGCTTTATCCTAAGAGCAACTGGGAGTCAGAAAGCATTTAAAGCAAGTAAGTGGCATGACAATATTTGTGTTTTAGAACGTTCCCTCTGGTGCAAAGGTGGAGAGAAAAATGAAGAGATAGGGACAAGAGAAGGTGATGGGAGGAGGAAGGGCAGTGGAAGAAAGACACCAAGTGGACTTACTTCTGCTTCGCATCCCCCTTCCTCTAACCTAGGCTGGCCTGGTTACGATAGCTGTATTTGCAAAAGTAATAATAATAATAAAGGCTACCACTCATAGATGCTGCCTCTGGGCCGGGCGCTGTTGGGGGGAGGGGGGAAGGGGGGTGTTGTGCATGATTTGTCTCCTTTATGCCTCATAATAACCCAAGAGGTAGGAACTATTACCACCCATATTTGATAGATGAGAAAACGAGGCTCAGAGAGGGCAGGTGTCTTGTCTTGGGTCACACAGCTGGTCAGTGGTAGCACCTGGACACAGGCAGAGGTGTGGCTCATTCCAAATCACCTGCTGTTAAGCATGGGGTGCCCAGGCTCCTGAGATGTCAGTGTGCACTCTCCAGTGT
>NW_006297821.1:2947020-2947273 GCF_000327345.1 Myotis davidii
GGCCTTCTGCGGCACCCCCCTTCCTCTGACCTAGGCTGGCCTGGTTACAATAGCTGTATTTGCAAAAGTAATAATAATAATAATAATAATAATAATAAAGGCTACCATTCATAGATGCTGCCTCTGGGCCAGGCGCTGTGGGGGGGTGTTGTGCATGATTTGTCTCCTTTATGCCTCATAATAACCCAAGAGGTAGGAACTATTACCACCCATATTTGATAGATGAGAAAACGAGGCTCAGAGAGGGCAGGGG
>NW_006297821.1:2947306-2984022 GCF_000327345.1 Myotis davidii
AGGCTACCACTCATAGATGCTGCCTCTGGGCCGGGCGCTGTTGGGGGGAGGGGGGAAGGGGGGTGTTGTGCATGATTTGTCTCCTTTATGCCTCATAATAACCCAAGAGGTAGGAACTATTACCACCCATATTTGATAGATGAGAAAACGAGGCTCAGAGAGGGCAGGTGTCTTGCCTTGGGTCACACAGCTGGTCAGTGGTAGCACCTGGACACAGGCAGAGGTGTGGCTCATTCCAAATCACCTGCTGTTAAGCATGGGGTGCCCAGGCTCCTGAGATGTCAGTGTGCACTCTTCAGTGTGGGATGGAGCCCTACCGGCCAGCTTCCTGCAGCAGAGGAAGATGAGAGCTGTCGCAGTTGGTACACACTGATTTAAACAAATTGCAGGTTGTGTCTGGAGAGGGTGTGAGGTCTTTGGGAGGTTTGGGCTCCATGGCTGGTGCACCTTTGCCTGTAAGAGGGGAAATAGGGCAGGCTCTGGTACTAGTGACCTGCTCTCCACTCCCCAACCCCACATGAAAGGGCTTCTCAGAAGCCTTGGGCTTCAGGAACCATTTCCCAATCCAGAGGGGAGCCTAGAGGTCACTTCCCAGAGGCTGGAGAATACAGGGGAGGATGGCCACTAGGCTCTCACATGCTGCCTTTTTCTAACAGGGGAGCAGGGACCCAGGGCAGGGGCAGGGAGGGTTGGAGGGAACCCCAGGGTGGTGAGAGCAGGGGCAGTGCTCCCAAAGGGGAGCAGAAGGGCAGATTGTCATCTCCGTTCCCTCAAAGTCACTAGACCCTCAAAGGGAGCAGTGAAGTTCACCTACTAGTAAGGAGTGATAATGAGCACAGAGCTTACTTTGCTGGCAGCCAAAAGTGCAGGCTTCTGGTCTGGACTCTACCACGGAGAGCTGGGTCACCTGGGAGAAGTCCCTTCCTACTTCCTGTACCTCAGTTTCCTCTGGATGAGGTAAGTCTAGTCTCCAGGGCCTGAAAGAGACTGAGGTCCAGGCTGGCTGTTCATAGCCCTTTTCAGCCACCAGGGCCACTCTGGAACCAGCCTGCGTAGTAGACTGCGCCATGGGCCGTCTCCAGCCTGCCGTGGAAGAGCCAGGCCAGCACCAAGCTCCTGCGCCTTGCCACCCCGACCCCAGAAGGACACCAGCCATCTGGGTCTGCTCTGTCAGTTGGAAGAGAGGGCTGGCTTACAGCTGCAGCAGGGAACACTGATTAACTTATTTTATATTACCTGGCTCTAGGGCCTCCAGCTTGACATGCAGATTTATGTAAAAGAGACCTGACATGCAAATGAGCCCAGCCTACCACTTGTTTTAGTAACAGGGAGTGTTGCATCACTGGTTCCTCCAGCCCAGCTGCTCTTCCCACGGCCCACTGCTTCTCACTGGCTGGGTGGGTCCATCACCCGCACTGTCTCTGCTCTGCAGGAAGGGAGCACAGGCCCGGTGAGAAGTCAACCAGACTGTGAGGTCAGAGGGTAGGACGAGGCTAGAAACAATGCTTCCCCAAATAGTTTCTGGCTGAGTTACTTATGAGAAACAAACAATGGAGAGATAGACACACACACACACACACACACACACACACACACAAGAGGGATGGATTCAAGGTGGTCAGGAGACACAGGGCACATAAAACAAGCACAAAAAGGGACAGACAAATAGGCAAAGGGCAGACAGAGACAGCACAGAGTCAGAGAGGGTGAAAAGCAAAGAGAGGCAGAGATAAGACAGAGATGGGGGACACAGGAGGGTGATGCTGATGGAGGGGGCGGAGACCAAGAAAGGAACAGATTTCAGAGCTGCTGTGGAGGAAGGAGTGAAGATATAGCAACAGCCTGGCTGTGGGGAGGAAAAGTGAGGGAGGAGCTGGTGACAATGACAGCTTGATGTTGGGGAGCTGAGAAAAGGCGTGACAGGCGGAAGTGACTGGAGAGACCTATGAGGAGAGACACGGGCAGGCAGCATAGCCACCACCTCACAAACCCTTGATTATCTCCACCTATCTCTATACACACGCATATACATAAACCACACAGGCACACATTGTGTAGAAGAAAGTATTCTAGAACCATCAGGCTCTAGCAAGTGAGCTGGAGGGGTTACCTTGGACAGTGCAGCTGTCCTAGAGGAGAGAGGGTCATCTCTTCCTCTGTGGGCCCAGAGGAAAGTTCACTGCCCACCTCTCTGCTGGCCCTGGCCCCTTTCACAGCCAACACCTCTGGTGCCAAGATGCTCTCCCACACCTGCCCGAGCCAGTCTCCCCAGTCTCTGTCCTTTGAATGCACCCAATCTGAACATGAAAGCAAGCAAGCAGACAAATCAAAAAAGAAAGGAAACCCCCTCTTGTTCCCACAGCCTCTTTTGTAGGGAGATTGCTGTTTGGAAGGAGGGAGCTGAGTGCAGGCCCTGGGTGGGTGGTCTTGGAGTGCAGGGGAGAAAGCTGGGAAAGCTTCCTGTGGCTTTTGGATAATCTCCTCTTCCCCTTCCACAAGGACTCCAGGGAGGGGATGGACAGGAGGGGGCATTTTTTAAAACCTAATGTGGCAGCATTGATGGTACCCTCAGAGAACCAACAGCCCAACCTCATCATTTCCCAAGAGAGGGAACTGTGACCCAGAAAGGTCCAATAGCTTCGTCTGAGCAGAGTTAGGCTAAGGGGTGGTTCACCAAGCAACTATCATTTCTTCCAAATTGCTCCCTTCACATTGACGACCTTTCCTCTTTTCCTGTGGTTCCTCTGTTGCCCATATCACTTCTAGACACACTCAGAGACCCTTAAAGAGTAGATACTATTTTTACTCCGAGACAGATGAACTTCACACATAATTTGAAAGTTATGAGCACAGACCCTTCTGTGTAGTTTTCACTGATGCCCCAGGAATAGCTAGGGCTCAGCTGGCGTCACCTTTACCACCTCACCAGCTAGTACCGGCCAGTGCCCCAGCAGATAAAGCTAACAAAGAACTCAGCCCAGTGAAGGTGTGTCATGTGAGCCGTAGCATTTCACCTGGCAGAGATCTGCTTTCCAATGGGGTTTCCAGAAATCCAGGTCATTTCTGGGAGATCCTCACTCATCCTACAACACATACCTAGACCTGAGGGTCACCTCTTCAGACCCACATTACTGCCTGACCTTGACCTAGTCTACTTGTTTCAGTCAGAGGTCATCCAGCTTCACTCTGCCCTGGTCCCTTGAGTCACTCATGTGTGACTCAAGTGTCACCTTCCTGTTAATCTCTAGCCCTGTGGTTTTTAACCTCTTGGGGTGAAGGATCCTTTTGAGAACATGATTACGACCATAGAGGTTCTCCCTTCAATAATGCCTATAGCCACAAGGTTTTACATATAATGTCTAGAGATTTGTGGACTCTCTGAAGCCCTCAGAACAAGACAGACCATGGAGTCCTCTGGCATTTTCAGGTCTTCGGAAACCAGTGTCCATGTGTGGAGGCCCCAGGACCCCACCCATTTCAGAAGCAAACTGTAGTCCTGACAAGGTGGCATTCCAGGACACTTCCCACAGAATATCTTCTTTCCTATTTCTGTCACAGATATTCCTTTCCAGGCAACTATTTATTCCATGTTGAAAGTCTGATCTAAGCTACCACTTATCCCCCTAACTACACATTAAGGCAAGCTCAAATGTCACATAACTCATTTCTACTTTCCCTTACATTCCCTCTCTCTCCCTCTTCAAAAGCACCTAACCACTCAGTCTGTGACCTTGACCTGTTTTGCTCTATTTCAAGCCAGGGCTCAGCTGAGCACCAGAACTTGAGGTGGTTCCAGAGACCAGCAGAGTAGATGACACACTCTCAGAGAGTTGAAAGTTAGGAAGTCTTGCCCCCTCATCAGCCAGGGGAGACCATGGAGTAGGGGGAGGGGTGGGGGGAGGAACTAGAGCAAAGATTCTCTCTGCAGATTCCAGACCCTGAGCACTATCCTGCCCCCACCCCACCTCTTCTTTCCCAAGAGCTGGTGATAGAGGAGGCTGTGAACCCTAGGCCTGGGGACACTGAGAGGCCTCTGTGTGAAGGGATGATGATGGGAAGATTGGAATCTCTGCGGAGGCAGGGCAGGGTAGGGGCATGGGAAGTTCCGTGTGGAAGGCCAGGACTCAGGGTGGGCTGGGGCTCCGGAGAGTGAGAGCAGGCCCCTCGCCAGAGAGGGGTCTAGCCAGCCCATGGGGTGGCCCACGCATCTAAAATGCCTTTAGATGGAGAAAGCTGCTTCATCTACCCCTGGATCAGGAAGTTGGGACCCATACAGCTGATTATGGGGCCAGAGGAGCAATTTCAGAGGAAACTGAAAAGAATTAAAGTTGGCTCAAGAGGGAGCAGATGAGAGGAAGCTAGGTGCGGGGGGCGGGAGGGGAGAGAGTGAGATGGGGGTGTCTGCAAAGGCCCTGAATCCTGTTCCCTGCTAGGAGGGCATCTGAGGGTGGAGGTGGGAGCCTTGCTGAGGTGGAGTCCGTGGGTGAGGGTCAGGCCTGTTGTCTAAGGGGAATTCTGAGGGGGTGAGGGTCAAAGGTAGAATACCAAGGTCTGAAGATCATTGGAGCTCTAAGAAGGGACAGCAAGAGGCCAGGAAGAGAGCCTAAGCCCAGATTTTTATTCCAGGCAAGGCCGTTATAGGGGTGGCTCTGTGGGAGAGGGGGATTGGTCTTCTCAACTATCCGTCCCCTCCAGGCGCAGAAACTCTAGTCTGAAATCTTCTGGCTAAGCAAGAAAGAAAGACAAGAGAGTGTATGGTGGGTGGGTTATTGCCAGTAGAATGTACCATCGAGGCCATCCTGGGGCAGAGGGGCAGGGACAGATGCTATGGTCCCAGGGGACCCTGGGTTGAAGGACAAGGACAGTCCTGTGTAATGGCATTGTCCTGCTTCAGGTCTAGATAGGAGTGTCAAGGCCAGAGTATAGCTCAGGAGAAACGCTGGTGATTCCTCTGGTCTGCTGTCTGCTCTAGTAACACACACACACACACACACACACACACACACACACACACGCACACTCACATGCACATACATATACACACACGCGCACACATGCACCACTCAGCCATGCTTGTTCTCATATTCTCTCTTTCACACACACACACACAACACTTAAACATGCATTTAAATAACTTGCAGACGTATATTAGCAAAAACATTCCATCTGGGCTGGGATTTCTCTCATTGCTTTGAATTCCCCTGGGTTTGAACTTGGAAAAAAAAATAGGAAGAGGCAAAGATTTGACTAATGTTGGGTTAAGGTTTTTTCTTACCCCTTTCTTTCTCGGTTACTGACTGCCAAGAATTTATGTTTGTAAAAGGAAAAGAATTAACTGTGTTGATTAAGAGGCAAACTCCCTGGAAGTGTTCTCTCTTAACCCTTTGGTACCCTGTCAGTGAGAGATACCGGGGTTCGCCTGAGGCCCAGAACCTTCCAAAGGGGCCGATCCTCCCCAAAGGGAACTTACCGGAACTTGCCCTTCTGGTGTGCAAGTGCGTGTGAGTGTGTGTCTGTGAGCAGATGCGTTGGTAAGTCGCGTGGGAGTCTGGTGTGAGCGTGGGTTCTGTGGGAGGAGTGTGTGCACCTGTGTGAGTGTGCTCATGTGGCAGTGAGCTGGGT
This sequence comes from Myotis davidii, assembly GCF_000327345.1. Lineage (NCBI taxonomy): Eukaryota > Metazoa > Chordata > Mammalia > Chiroptera > Vespertilionidae > Myotis > Myotis davidii. The sequence continues at coordinate 2,952,929 of NW_006297821.1, forward strand.
GAGTGTGCATGCATGTCGCTCAGCAGACCTGGGGTGTTCTGGGAGAGTTTGCAGCCTACTGGCTGCATGGCAAAACTCCAGCAAGGTGAGAGGACCTTCATCTTTACCAAACCAGTGGAGACTGATTTGACAGGAGCTGGGGCCTAAGCTGGGAGGCAGAGGGGCTGGGAGGGGGGAAGGCTTCTGCTGGGAAGCAGGTTCCTTCCAGGTATCTAGCAACTGTTACCATAGACCAACCACAACCAAGGCTAACCCTGGCTACCGGTCAGTGTTCCTGCATGGGGAGTCGGGGGAATGTGTTCCTCCTTCCAGAAATATATCTGAAGCCCACTCTTGAAAGGCACTGGGTAGGATTTTCAAAAGGAGCCAGTGCAGATGGAGGCCTTGTTGGGTGCCAAGCACTGTGCTGAGGTCTATGTTAACACATTTAATTCTTTAAAAAAATTATGTTTTAATTACAGGTTACATTCAATATTATTTTGTATTAGTGTCAGGTGCAGAGCATAGTCATTAGACAATCATATACTTTACGAGGCAGTCTCCCCAATATTTTAAGTACCTGCCTGGCACTGTACATAGTTATCATAATATTATTGACTATGTTCTTTACGCTGTCCTTTGCATCCCCAGGATTATTTTGTGACTAACAACTTGTAGTTCTTAATCCCTCTACCTTTTCTCATCCATTTCTGGGTATATATGTAAAGAAACCCAAAACACTAATTTGAAAGAATATATGCACCCCATGTTGAGTGCAGCATTATTTACAATAGCCAAGATATGGAAACAGCCCAAGTTTCCACCAATAGATGACAGGATAAAACAGTTGTGGTACATATGTACAAGGAAACATTACTCGGGCATAAAACAGAATGAAATCTTATCATTTGTGACAGTGTGGTTGGAGGTATTATGCTAAGTGAAATAAGTCAGACAGAGAAAGACAAATGCATGTGGAATCTAAAGGGCTGGGTGAAAAACACATTTAATTCTTACAACAAGGATGTGCAGTGGCCCCTACTATTATCCCCAAATACTGATGGGGAAGTGGAGACCCAGAAAGGTTAGGTAGCTGCCAAGGTCACAGGGTTGATTAATGGCCGTGAGCCCAGACTCTGCTTTCAGTCTGTGTGCATACCCAGGAGGAGTGTGGCTATGGAGAGCCCTTAACGTGGAGGGGTCAACGTAAGCCAGACTGGCAGGCTGAGTCTGGGAGTGTGATCTGGGCCTGGCTGAAGGGACAGGAGGGGTCAAGTTGAAGAAAAGGCTTAAACCCAGGCTGGTGAGTTAGGAAATCATTTGAGGCTGAGGAACACTTATAAGTGGTATACAGAGACAGAGTCTCTGATGGTCTAAACCTTCATGCATGTGGAGAATTTGTCTTTGCTTCAGGGACTTTGGGGTTCATCAAGCCTGTACCAGCCCCATGAGGGGAGCCCCAAAGGCTTCTTCCCTGGTGAATGCAAACCTTCTTCCTCTACCCCCCTTACCCTCCCTGTGAGCAGGGGATCCAAGCCAGACTGCAAGTGGCAAGCAGGCCCTGCCCCTGGTTTTGCACTTGTTCCTGCTGGATGCCTGCTGCCCTGGGTGACTGGGCATATCACTGCCTCTATGCTCTTCTCCTGTCTCCATTCAGGGCAGGCCCCCCTGGGAAGGAGATTTGCAGCCTCTTAGTAGCTCAGCTCTGACTTCTCCCTTATTAATGGGAGACTGCCACCTCCCAGCATGCTCCTTTGTGGTCTGGGTGAGTGGGCCCATGCTTCTGTCCAGAAAGTCCAAGGACACTTTGGAAGGGCACCACAGTCAAGCTGTGGGCTGATGGTAGAGGGTGACTCCCCTACACTATTCTCATCTCATAGTTTTAATGTTTTCTTTTGTGTGTGTGTGTGTGTTTTTAAAGGGATGCTTTGTATCAGAACACCATGTTCAAGAAACACTATCTACCCAGCTTTGGAATTTTGGGTCTAGAGGGAACTGGCCTCCTGGGGTCCCCCTACAACTTTTCTCATAGTTACTTCAGATCAGCTGCCAGCCATCATCTCCTCACCTCTACCCTGGGCAGGAAATCATCTAGAAACATACCCTTGAAACATCCCCTCAATCTGCCTCTTATCTTGATACAACATCTTATAGTCACCAAGCATTCTTGCCTCCTCAGCCCATGGGATTCTCCTCACATCAGCCCTGTAAGGCAGGCAGCTCAGAGATTATTAAACCCATTTTACAGATGAGGAAAATTAAGTCGCATGGTTGGTGAGTCACATTAGCTGCACTGTTAGTTAGATTTCTAGGCAGTGGGACAGAAGGTAGCCTAGGAGTAAGGTGGGGCTTGGAGGGTGGGGAGAGGGGATCTGGGTCCATACAGCCGAAGAGATGGAAGAATTGGTGGGATGGGTGATCACAGTTTCTCTGTGCCCAGAAAGTCCCACCTGAGTCACCTGCCTTTCCCTGACCTAGACACCAGCAGTGTCCCCACTGAGCAGTAGTGACTCACTCCCTAGTGTCATGGTGCTCTCAGCCAGGCCTTCCTCCCAGCTTTCGTAGGATCTGACTCAAGGTCGGTTTCAGGTAGGCCCACATCTAAACAAGAGGAGGCATTTGAGAATTATTCAAGAAAAAAGAGCCCCATGAACAGTGTTTGGGCTCTTCAGAGAAAAGAGATAGACAAGGATACAAGGGTGGTGGCAATAGGAATACCCAATTAACCCAATTACATAACAACCTTGACAATTACATTGTGCATTTATTTAGCACCCGCTTCCAAAGAGCTTTAAGCACCTTCAGGTTTATTATGCTATTTGATCTCATAAAAGTCCCACAAATGGGTGGTGATAGTTATTACTTCCATTTTATAGATGAGGAAACTGAGGCCCAGAAAGGTGTTAAGTGATTTGCTCAGGGCTTTACAGCAAGGGAGTGGGGAAGTAGAGCTGGGTATGTGCTGTTTCTGTAAGTTTCTCTGGGTGTTTCATGCAGGGGACTCTCTTTTGGGGCCTACATTCCTATGGGCCAAGGTGTGGCCAGAGGAGGTGACTGGCAGCAGGCTCAGAGATTTTCCTGCACAAGGTCACTCAGAAACAATGAGTCAAGCACCCTTGTATTGAGGTCAGTTTCCTCTTTCACTTCCCCAAACAGCTGTTGGGGAGTGAGCTCACTTGTTGCCTATTCTCAGATCAGGAGCTGAGGGAATTTGCACAGTTGCCCCTGAAGGTTGTAGTCATAGTGGTGATCTGAAAAAGAGGTCAGTGCTTCTACCCTGAGATTCCTGCCCTTCTGACCCACTCATTCCCCAGCCAGGGGTGGGTCCTCTCTATCCCTGTCTGTTACCATAAACTCTGCACTGGTTTCCTGACCCGTGGTACCATTTCCATTCAATCCTCTCCATGACTGATCTTCCTAAAGCTCTACCCTGTCACAAATCAGTGGGTTCCCATGACGTCCAGCCTCAGCTTGGCATTCAAGGCCCCACCCAATCAGGTCCCAAACTCTCTTTCCAGCCTTGGCTCCTCTCTGTCATCCTCTACAAAACCCTGTCTCCAGCCAAGACGGTAGAACTTGACTAGACATGCTTTGTGTTTTCCCAACTGCACAGTTGACTGTCATACCATTCCCCTGGCCGGGAAAGCCACTCCCACCCTCTTTGCCTGCCGGATTTCTATCCATCCTTCAAAACCTATGACAAATGTGGCCTCCTTGATCCTACCACCAGGAAGTGATCTCTCCCTCCTGGGATGTCTCACCTGGTACATAGGTTTCTATACAAGCAATTCTCTGGTTGTGTGTTGTAGTGATAGTGTATAGCTTTGGACATCTGCAAAGCTACAGAGATTGAAGAATTCTGCAAGAGTGTGTGTGTGTGTTGGTATAAGAGATAAACATGGGTATGTAAATACCTAAACACAAAGAAGGGGTTGAACATTTACTGGGTTTAGAATGTGTCAATCACTTTTGCTCTGCCAATGACCATAGAGCCAGCTGTCTCCCTCAGAGGACAGAGAACACTCACTATCAAGTTTATAAGCACAGTTGCAGGAAGAAGGACTAACTAGGGAGAGGAAAGGTATAAAGGAGTGTGTATTGCTCATTGACTCCAGTCCAGGCACTATGTCAGAGAGAGGAAATTTCATGTGAACAATGAGCTCACTTAGCCCTCACAATAGCTCTGACAGGTAGGGATCATTGCCCCCACTTTGCCGAGGGTCAGGTTCCTCAGGAAACAGACTCTGAGAGGAAGACCCATGAGCACAAGGTTAACTGGGGAATGTTCATGGAACAACCACTGTAATAGTCATGGAAGCAGGAGGGAGAGGTTGTGCTGGGATGGGGTTGCCATGAGGCCTTGGCTATTCCCATGGGGCATGCTGAAGCTTGGGTGGCCCTTCAAAGGTGTCCCCTCAACCAGGCAAGGGGCTGAATCACTGAACCCCCCTGGGAAAGGGCATAACTTAAGCAAGACAGCTCCCTTCGGCCAAGAGAAGTACTCACTATACATAGAACTTGGGACCTGAAAAGTGTTGCCCAACACGCAGGTGGAAGGCTTAGGGGTTGGCCTCGGGCCTGCCTCTGTCCTGAGACACAGGTGTGGCTTTCAGTTCATTTCAGAAGTCAGCCTGGCCACCCTGTGCCCAAGAGGCATCTTCAGGAAGAGTACACCCAGAAAGTCCCCCATGGAAATCACCCCATGAAGGGAATGGTCTCCCCTTTCCTGAAAGATCTCTGTATATTTGGTGTCAAATTATAGCAGTGAGAAGGCAGGTATTGCTGCTCTAGTTACTGATGTTTTCTGTTGCTATCTGGTTCTTACTCGCACTTTGGAAACTTTGATGGTGGAATCCAAGTGTGACATTCAAAATATTGAACAATCAGACAACACTCAGGAGTTGGAGTGGGTGCTGGCACTCTGCATCGGGCTGAGCGTGGATTGGAGCTGGTGGGCTCTGGAGGACAAGGCTGCAATCTCCCAGGGCCACGCGCTGGGGAAGGACCTGGAAGAGCTTTCTTCAGGAAACAAGGCTGCGAAAGGCAGGTTTCCTGCCTAAACTGGGCATTTGGTTCAGCATCTGAGGTGGAGGTAGTAGAAATTTATGCTGTAAGCTTCTCCATCTTACAGGGACTGAGTCTTACTCAGCTCCATGTTCTTCCATACCTTGCATGGTAAAATTCGTTACATAAAATATGTGTGACTCTGGGCAAGACATCTCCCTGCCCTGTGCCTCAGTGTCTTCATTTAAAAGAGGAAAGATTTCCAAACCCTGTTTCTCCTCGAAATGGGAGAATCTGGTGAAGCCCCTTAGGAGAAGGAGGTGAGGGGGCTGGGCCCGGGGCCTCCAACACCACTTTAACCAAAGCAACTCCCCTTGTATTTGTTTATGCTTCCATTTGGTTTCACTTAAACCAGCATTCCTCAGCTAAAAACAAAGCCTGGGAACCACCAGGCTGCATATGATATATGAGGTCCCTTACACACAGCTCTCACATGCATGAGTATGAGTGAGCAAATGGACAAACGGACGAATGACCGACTCACTGATTGACTGAGTGAATGAACCTTTGGACATCGAGCTAACACAGGCCAGTCCCTGGTCACACCCATTCTTGGAGCAGATGGCCAGCTGTCCTGGTTTAATTTGGAAACTTACATGTGGCTAGATCAGAGCTCTTCCAAAGCCCTGTCCATTGCAGAATTCTGTCTGTCTTCACCAAAGCCACTGACATGAGGCCTCCTCCCTCCAGGCACCTCAGATGCCACCAGCCTGAACTGCACTTGTCTTCTTCAACTCTCCCAATACGTTGACTCAGCTGAAAGAGATACTGACAACAGCAGCACGAGTCACTGGCAGGTTTGGCAAAAGAATCATTGGGTTTTCTCGGTGTGTGTCTCGGGGTGTGGCACCAGGTCTGGCTTGCTTCGGCTCTCTTCTTGCAGGGAAAGGGTTCCCAGTTTTGGCCCTGCCCTCCCTCCCACCATCCCTCTTTGCCTGCCTCTCTTCCTTTCTTCTCAGGGAGTAGTTCTCAATGCCGACTGCACACGGGAATCACCCAGGGAGATTGAAAAATTACCGATGCCCAGAGATTCTAATTTCTTGGTTTGGGGTGTGGCTTTGTCAACAGGATTTGAAAAGCTCCCCAGGTAATTCTGATATGCAGCCAAGGTCTGAGGACATAGAATAGGGATTCCAACTTCAGCCTAAACCGTTTCTAGCCATGGGACTCAGATGTGTCTGCTGGACCTGGGGAAGCGTGAGGCATGGGCATCTATTGGCAGCCGGAGGAAGGCAAGGGAAGAAGTGGAGGGAAGAGCACTGCACCCCTGTCCACTGCCCCATCGTCTGAGTCCTGGTGACAAAGAGGTCAAAGGGGCTATTTTCATATGGGATCCTATGAGACTCAGAGAGGTCAGTGTCCCCCTTTCCTCTTTTAAGACTCAGAGAGGACACCTGTTTGGTGTCCAGGTGATAAGGTGTGACAGAGTGGGGGAGGGCACAGGGCACCAGGTGGGCAGTTGGGGCCCTTTTGGGGAGCTTCAAGACAACACCCTGGACATGGTCAGCAACATTCTTACAGGATACGCCAGCATCAGAGAGCAAACAGGGAGAGGAGAGGGAAGCTTAGTTGAGACACCGCACCCACTCTCACTGGTGGTCTTGTTCATGAGTCTACATGGGGCACTTCCAAGGAGCCTCCCAGCTCACAGAGTGAGCCTATGGTAGCAGTGAAACCTAGTGATTTCATTGATGGGAACCTACCTGGGTTTATGGGATGGTAAGGTCTGGGGACACTTGGGTCACAGATACAAACCACGATCATGAAACTGCCTGGGGGTGGCAGTGGCAGTGGCAGTGGCACGGTGAGGTAGGACGGGGCTTGGCCAGAGAGGCAGACATTTGCCAGCCTTCTCTGGAACTCACCCCGGGTCAGTCAGTCCCTGTGACCAGAGTTCACTGGATGCGTGAGCTCACCATACGAGCAGGGTCCTCTCCACTCAAGGTGTTTCCGTGTCGTGTCCTCAATGAGAACTATTTGCTTTCCTTCCTGCGCAAGTTCTTTCCCTCTCTCTTTCTTTTTCAATCACATTTTCTCCTAAATTAGAAAGCCTTTTTAATTGTTAGCAGGAGCTGGGGTTCTGCTCCTTGCATGGACAATATCATTAAACACTAGAAAATAAACACACTGGAAAAGTTTAAGACATTTTCAAACCCTTTGCTTCCCAGAGGGCGTCTGGGGCCCTGGGCAGGACAAGGTTCTGCTGGCCTGGGTTTATACTGTGTTGATGACTTGACCCCTCCAGCTGTGAGAAGCCAAACTGACAGCAGGGTTGTTTTTACTAAACTTCCCAGGATTGCAAACTTGATTTGGGAGGCATTTGCGCTGATTTGCGCCGAGGTCTCCAGCGACTGCGCCGAGCTTCCTCCTTGGGCAGAGTGCATGATGGGAACGGGCCAGTGGCTCTCTAGCTGACAGCTGCTGTAAACCATCGCTGTCCTCCAGTTATTCCACGGGCGGGGGAGGGGAGGGGAGAGAGGGGGAAGCGTGGGAGGGGTCGGCGTGTGAGAACATTGCTTTCCATCTTGCTGAAATGTGAGTCTAATGAAATGATAATGAGGTTGTGGCCTTTAAGCTCCATTGAGCTTCTCGCGCATTGTAATTTTACCCAGAGTGGGGCTAGTTTTTGAAATGATTAAAACTATCGATTCCTAGGTCTGTGTGGCTTGAATCAGAATTCATGAGGGGCCCAGAGGTGAGGGATAAACATGTCTCTCTCGTTCAGCCAGGAAACAGACCCCATCTTGTGTGTGTATGGGACCTGCCCACCCACCTCTGCAGGAGACATGGGTCCAGCATCCAGAGAGCCACAGTAGGAAAGTCCAACCGTGGGTCCCAGCCTATTTTCCTGGGAACCTCCCCGCCTCTCCCCCCCCATGTCGGAGGACAGAGGCTTTCAGAGTTCAGTCTTGGTCCTGTTTTCTTATAGGCATAAGTGAAATGTCTTCTCTGTGAAAAGAAACACACAGGAAAAACTCCAGAAGAATCCTGGAGGAGAAACTCCAGCTGCAGGGGTGGCTGACAGCATGCCTGAGCGTGGTCCCCTGAGCACCAACTTTCTTGGGATAGGAAGGGGGCTTTTTCCCTCTGATTTTTGTTGTCACCACTGTGCTGACTCCCAAGAGCCTAAGACTGCTCCTTCCAAGTTCTAGTTCAAGTTCCCTAGAGCTGAGACAGGTTTGCATCTTAAAAAATAACCTTATTTTGAAAGCAGTATAGAGGTTCCTCCAAAAGTTAAAAATAGAATTACCATATGATCCAGCAATTCCACTTCTGGGTATTTATCTGAAAGGTAAACAGTAACTCAAAAAGATATATGCACTCCAATGTTTATTGCAGCATCATTTACAACAGCCAAGATGTGGAAACAACCTAATTGTCCATTAATGGGTGAATGGATAAAGATGTTGTGGAATATTATTCAGCCATAAGAAGAAAGAAATCTTGCCATTGACAACAACATGGCTGGACCTTGAGGGCATTATGCTAAGTGAAATAAGTCAGACAGAGAAAGACAAATACTGTATGATGTCACTTATATGTGAAATCTAAACACAAACAAAAACTAAAAACTGAACTGGGTGAAAGGGGTCAGAAGGCACAAACTTTCGGTTATAAAATAAATAAGTCATGGGATGTAATGTATATCACGGTGACTGTAGTTAATAATACTGTATTGTATGTTTGAAAGTTGCTAAGAGAGTAGATCTTGAAAGTTCTCATAGGGGGTAACGTGGGGATAAAGACACATATGGAATATCTTAATCAATAAAAAATATATATATATTTTAAAAAAAGAAAGTTCTCATCACAAGGAAAAGATTGGAACTCTGTGAGATGATGGTCATTAACATGCTAAGTGAAATAAGTCAGACAGAGAAAGACAAATACTGTATGATGTCACTTATATGTGAAATCTAAACACAAACAAAAACTAAAAACTGAACTGGGTGAAAGGGGTCAGAAGGCACAAACTTTCGGTTATAAAATAAATAAGTCATGGGATGTAATGTATATCACGGTGACTGTAGTTAATAATACTGTATTGTATGTTTGAAAGTTGCTAAGAGAGTAGATCTGAAGCAGACTGGGGGGCATGTAACTGACTTAAGGAGACAGTTTGGATGCTATGCTCCACATGGGGCAAAGCAGACTGGCAAAAGTCCCCTTTTTACAGCCCCACTGGACAGTTGTGGTCATAAGATGCACACAGCAATAACCATATTCAGACCAGGGCATCAGGTATGCCTCTAAGGTCACACACACCACGTCCATGCTGACATGCTGGAAATGATGTGACATATTCCCAGTTTTCCTGCTCACCTTCCAGGCATCCCCATCCTGAAGCCCTCTCAGTAGCAGGCAAGTGGGGCGCCTTCCTTCTGATTTCCAAAGCACCGCGGGCATCGAGGCTCCCCCAATACACATTGTATTACTCCTCTCAGCTTTTTCCTTTGTGGGGCCCCTACTAGACCGTGAGCTCCTTGAAGGCAGGGTTGCATTTTATTCCTTTTTGCATCCCATCAGCCAGCACAATGTCTGATCCATAACATACCTGGGCAGATGGTTACTGAGTGAATGAAAGAAGAATCCACGATGGGTGTCATTTGATTCTCAGAACGACCTTGGGAGTCAAGCAGGGTAGAAACATGAGCTCTGATTTCCAAAAAAGAAAGAAAGAAAGAAAAAGGCAGAAAGAAAAGAAACGGAGCCTCCAGGAGGGTAGGGAACTTGCTTCAGGTCACCTGATCCTGGAGCTGGCGCCAGGGCTGCAGGGCAGTCTCACAGGCCTGAGAGAGCTTGCGTTTTGCTGAGTCTCCTAAGGCCCCTGGACCGTTTGAGAGTCTCTCCAGAGGTGCTTCCTACACAGGTGGTTCCCAAGTGGTTCATATCAAGGTTCCCTTTTATTTTCTCCCCCTGCACCACCCCCAGCCCCTGGGCTTTGAAAGATTTGGCCTAGCAAATGAACTGCAATTATGTAGTAATAATGACTCGTTTTTATTAATAAAAGACATATGGGACAGGCCACTCAGAGCTTTCAGTTGAGAGAAAATGAGTTTCCCCACCAGGTGAATAAGAATCCACCCAGAGGCAGGCAGATGGACAGTTGACAAACCACCTTCTCTGCAGGGGCTGGGGTCACAGCCTGCACTTGACAGCCCTTTCCAGGGACCTCCATCAGGCCTGCCGGCCGTCTGCCCTGGGTCTCTGAAGTCGGAGGAGACAGGGGCCATTTCAGCTGCTCCCTGCTTGCCTTCCCATCCCCGCTGGAGTCAGCAGACCCTGACTTCTGGAGACGCGTTACTGCGATGTGTCAGCTGCTCCGGAGAGCCCGGAGTGATGTATTCCAAGAGCTGTCAGGAGAAAGGGTTTACGGTCAGTTAGGAACTGTAAACTCCTTCCCATGGAATCGGCGGAGGAATTTTAATACTCTGTCTCCCTCTGTCTGGGCACTTCCTTCCACTGTTGGCCTGCTCCTTGATGCATATGGAGCAGGGCTCATGTTAGAGGGTCTCAGGGGAGAGCAAACGGCTTCATTTGGTCCAAGTGTCACGACTGAAAATAGGAGGCGAGGCTCAGACAGGTCGCCGGCCTTCCCACCGCCCCTGGCTTTGTACGGTTCACTCTCCAGTGCTCTCTTCCCTTTCAAAGCAGGAGGCCCCGCACTGGTCTGAAGGGAGCAAAAATAAAAATGAAAAAGGAATTCTAGCCTGGCTTCTTCTTCCTTCTTTTATTCAGGCAACAGATACCGAGGGCCTCTGGGCTGAGGGCCCACTGTGTGCTGGTCAGGGAGTGAGGAGCCAGAGAACAAGAGGGTCACTGTCCTTGTACTCATGAAACTCCTCCCTGTTGCGGTTCAATTCGAATCAGCCCACAGGAAAAAACCAAACAGGAAAAAGAGAGGGGAATAAGGAAGAGGAGGTTGTCAGAGGAAGAGTTGTAGTCAGGAATGACCTCCAGGGGAAGTGAAAGAGGAAACAGGTTCTATGAGTGATTGGGGAAGCCCAGATCACCCCCTTCCTGCTTAATGGCTCTCTGCCCTCCACTCCTCTCTCCAGGCAACTTGTCTCCCATGTCTACACTGATAACTCCAAAGTCTCTATTTCTTGCCCAAACTTCACTTTTGAGGGCCAGACCCCTACATTCAACAATCTTTACCTAGAAGTCCCAAAGGCAAACCCTCCTTGACCAAAGTCTCTGCCTTCCATCAGCAGAGATTTTAATTATAATCTCCGACTTCCTCTTTCTCCTCCTCTACAATAGCAATTTGAGGCTAGTTTCCATGTCTTGGTTATATCTGTGTCTCCGGCGCCCAGTACAGTCCCTGGTTCATGATGGACATCCAGGAATATTTGTTGAAAATGAACAGTACTACTTCATAGAAGAGGCAGCTTTTATAGGATCAATTTCCCTAGTTTCCCCCTAAAACTCCTCTCATCTGTTTCCTCTCAAGAAAAGGCCATACTATGGCTACAACTCTCAAGACGATTGTTTTCACAGAATCAAAATGGAGTCAGTAAAATTTCTTCACCCCCTTTGACCAACTTGGGGTAGAAGGGCCGTCAGGACTTGCCTTTGTGTCCTAAGTCATCACGCACAGGACTGGATTTGCATATGTTAATATGGAGAACTGTGGCTATTTAATGAGAAGCAGTGGGCCATGTGGGTGAGCAGAATTCCTCAGCGTATTTTTTTCAGATGTCTTAATTCACTCTCTTTGTTGTATTTCTGCAGATCCAGGTGTTTGGATTGAGTTGTTCCTGGTCCCCAATCCCCTCCCCCAAATCTCTGAAACTACAGATCTCTCCAGCCGCCAAACTCAGCCATACGTCCAGAGAGTGATGGTTGGGGGAGCATTCTGCCCACCTGGAAACAACCCTGAGGAGGTGGCCTGAGGGAGTCGGCCAAGCCCAAGGGAGGGTGGGGGTGGCTGTTCCTGAGGGGGGTGGGGAGGAGAGGATAGAATTCCAGAGACAAGAGGCCTCTATGGAGACAGCCCGCTGGGCTTCCAGCCCTCCATCTGGGTTCCACTAAAAACACATTTTGTGTGTTTCTGTTGTTCTTAAGTCTGGGTTTATTTCAAGGGGAAAATTATAAAGAAACATCTCAGCCTTTATTTCAACAGCAGCTTGTGCTTGGGTAGACTCTCATTTGTCTGGCCTATTCCGCTTGGGGTGGGGTCCCAGAGGAAGAGGCCCCAAGTGACCAAGGCGTTAGGCTCTACTTGTTGCCGGTATCCCAGACCACTGGGTTTGTCGCCAGTTCTCACCTTCCCAGCTAATAGAAACATCAATGGACAGAGAGAACTTGGTGGTCTGAGAATGAGAGGAGGGCACTGGGGAAAGCATGGGGCAAGGAGAGATCCACAGAGGCTGCCCCACCTGGGAAATCTTCACAGACAGACAGGCAAGTGACAGCATCCCTGTTGTGTTTGAAAGCCCTCATCTCTCAGAGCCCAGGGCAGAATTCAGCAGGTGAGTTTGGGTTTTGCCCTGACAAGAAGTCAGAGAGAGCACAGGCCCATCTTGAGGATGCAGGTTCTAATCCAGTCTGAGAATCTCCAGGGTTTCCCAAAGCCCTTGAACTTGAATGAGCCCACACCTCAGAAATACATGAATGCATGTCAGAGCTACAAAGGCCCTTATAGAAAGGCCCACCTTCCCCAGTGCTTTCATTTCACAAGTGAGGAAACTGAGGTGCAGGAAACTTGCTCAGGCCACGGGCCCTGGGCAGACTAGTCCTACATCCCAGGCCTCAGTGCTGTCTGCCACTTTTCTGCTATGCTGTTTATAAGGATAGGTGGGTGGCCAGATCTCCATGGATGGGCCAAGAGCTCTAATAAAACATGCCCATTCATGGACTCACACATATGTGTGCACACAACATGTAACTGATCTTCAGACCCTGTCAGCAGAGGTCATCAATGCCTGCCACCCAACACAACCTGGTTCTACTTCTCCAGGGTCATCTTGGCTACTCAGGCTCCTGGCAGATCCAGGGACTCAAAACACCATGTGGATATGGTCCTGTTTTTGGACAGAGCTAGTGTCAGACACAAAGAGAGAATCTGCCGCCCAGGCTCTGGGCTCTGGCCTTCACCCAATAGAGCAATTCTTACAGAGCTTTCTCCCTTAAAGAAGGGCCTCTACAATGACTAAGTCGACCTGCTTAGGAAGTGCGCGATTTCCCCCTGGCGGCCAGGTCTGGCATCTTCAGCCCCAGCTCCCAGTGCTTCAGTCCATTCATTCATCCAATTTGTACCAAGCCCCCTGCTGTGGGCCAGGGAAAGGAGTGATCTGAAGGGGTAAAAGATTGATGTGCCAAGTAACAATTACAGTGCAGATTGATTTGTGCTGTCACAGAGGTAAGCTTAGAGTACAACGGAAGCTAGAAATGAAAGGAGTGGAGGGGATGTCATCCCAGCTTCTAGGCAAGGAGCCTGAGAAAGATTCCTCAGGGGAACTGGGCTGACATGCCTCCCAGGCTATGCAAAAGCAATCAATAATTAACATTAATTTGTCTGGGTGTTTACAGTTTATCAAAACATTGCACTGGCATTTCCAGTTTATCCTACCAATAGTCCCACAAGTTACGTGTAATTATCTCCATTTTGCAGATGAAGACACTGAGGCTCAGAGAGGCTAAGTGATTTGCTCCAAGTAATTGACTCTTATTTGATTACTAGAGCTTCCAAAGAATTCCAACTGGGCCAGACATCCCATGGGGAGGTGGGAACACCAGGGAAGGGCCGCAGGTGGGTGTTGACCACTTCTGCCACAAAAGGGTTGGTAAATTGGGGGTTTGAACAGCTAAGCAACCCTCTCCCATCCCTCAGGGAGCCGAGTTCTCTTCTCCCTGAGCTGTACAGGAGTGCCTGGTGGGCCTCAGGGGCAAATGCAAACTGGAGAGGCCTGGGCCTGGTGGCTACGACACAGTGTCATCACAAACCTAGCAATGATGGTTACGAGAGAGGGGCGTTTCATCTCCTCTTTACCACCACCAGGCATGTGGTTAGATCAGAGCCCTGGAGCACAATATGACAGTGAAAGGCCCTTGCTAGATGGGGCCCTTAGAGACACAGTAGGGCTGGCTGGCTTCTGGGTGGGGAGCCTCATCTTTCACACCCCTGTCCACTGCCAAGCACAAGCTGCAGGTCCCAGTGGGGTCCCTGCTAAAGAAGAATGAAAAATCCGGTGCAGCTATTTACTAGTAAAAGCAAGTGGAGTAAAGTGACCTGTAGCAGCCCAATCAGTATCTGGACAATCATTCACTAGTCAGCCCTGGAGAGAAACCTTGTGGATCCATCTAGGCTCCTCCTCATCCTTGTGCCCCAAAAACCAGTTCATCAGGGGTCTTGTTGAACCTTCCCAGAACGTCTCAACAGCCCCACTGCTGGCCCAGGGGCCAAGCCCCGTCACTCTTTGCTTGGAAATCCACTTTGTTTCCCAACTGCTCTTCCTCTCTCTTCTCGCCACAACCTCCCTTGACAGGGCAGGACTTCATTCCACCTGCTGGGCTCCCTCGGGATGGGTCTGGACCTCAGGATGACAGACATCTCCTAAGGATTGGGGGTCAGGGGGGAGAGAGGTGACTCTGGAAAGGGGCTGGAAAAGGCTGAGGGGAAAGAGCTGGGATATAGAGAGCTCCTGCTCTGCTAAATCACTAAGGGGGGCTTGAGTGAGAGGCTGTGTGCAGTGGCCTGGTGGGCCAACAAGGAGGGCCATGTGCTACTGGGCATGTCAACATTTAGGTGAGAGACACGTGAAGACTCTGCTGGGGCTGTGTCCTGTACCTCCCTCGGGAATCTAGGTCTATGTGTTTTTCTAGGGAGCTATAACATGGAGATCCCAGGAAGACATGCGTTCCAAGGGCAGGGCTCCATGAAGGTCTTTTGGACCAAAGAAATTGGCAAGGAGTGGAGGCTTTAGATTCAGTGAACCTTCACTGACAGTCTATTGTGGACTCAACACTGTGATAAGTACTTTAATATGTAATCCCATTTAATCATCACCATCTATATCTATAAAAGCCTAAGTGACCAAACGACCGAATGACCGGTCCACCGGTCCCTATGATATGCACTGACCACCAGGGGTCAGATGCTCAACACAGGAGCTGCCCCCTGGTGATCAGTGCGCTCCCACAGCGGGGGCACTGCCCAGCTGACTGATGGGCACCAGATGCCTGGCTCATGGCTGGTAAGCGCAGCTGCGGCGGCCCGAGCCTCTCCCACCTCCGCAGCAGTGCTACTGGCCGCAGCTGCAGGCACAGCGGGGCCAGGATGGGATGAGCGGGAGCTGCGCAGTGCCTGGCCAGGGCTCGGGCTCTTCCCTAGCAGCCTGCCACTTTGCACACTATCACATCCCTCGAGGGATGTTGGACTGCCAGTTTCGGCCCCATCCCCACAGGCCTGGCCTGCCTGCAGGGATTCAGGGATTGGGCCGAAACCAGAAGTCCGACATCCCCCGAGGAGTCCCAGATTGGGAGAGGGCGCAGGCCAGCCAGAGGGACTCCACCGGTGCATAAATCCGTGCACCAGGCCTCTAGTATTCCTATAAAATGATAAAACTCAGAAAGGTTAAGTAACTGGCCCAACATCACAAAGCCAGTAAGTGATAGCACTAAGATTCAAACCCAGACCTCCTGATTCAAATGTGGGTTGTTAAAAGAGCAATTTTTGACTTTGCTAATTTCTGGGACAGATGTGGAGAGTTCCATGAAAGAGGCAAATATTTGGGAAACCAAACATTTCAAGGGAGGGTGTGCCAGGTATCTTTATGTAAGCAGATTGCCTCTGCTATGGGGTCTGATTGCCTGCCAGCTCTGCCCGATCCCAGGACACAGATTCTCTGCCATGCATTTGGTTTTGTCAGTGCTCTATGGAACTGAATTTTCAAGGACTCCATCACTCCCCAAGCATACAAATGTCTCTCCTTCATTTTTCCTGTTAAGCAGATTTAAAGAATGAACTAAGAATCTTGGTCACCATTAATTTCACTGCCTACAATTATTTGCATCTCCTCTCTTTTTTTATTTTTTTTTTTGCTTGAGTCATTTAAAAAAGCCCTTATGGTTCCTTTAATCCCCTTTGGTAGAGCGATTTCATTTTCTTCTCTCATAACCTCCTCTCTCCTGAATGTACCCCGCCCCCAACCACCCCCACCACGGAAAGCTTTAAGTAATGCAGCAAATTCTTGTTTCATTTTCTTTTCTCTGTTTCCAGATGGATTTTTCTCCCCAGAACATCCCTGGGAATCATTCTGTCAGACGCTTCACTGGATGTCCCTTGGTCTTTACACTCATCTATCCTCTTCTACCCTCCCCTCCTCCAACTCCCCTGAAATTGCAATTTGCTGTTTTAATTATAGTTTCTCTTGCCACACTTGAGGGGTTTTTCCCTTTGCAGTCCTCTACCTTGCTTAGATTTTAATCCTTTCTTTCAGTGCAGAGAATTCATTAAGATTTCTAGATTCCTCTGAATTTGCTTTCTTGATGATGAATAATTCTTCCTAGTCTATGTCTGATTCTGAATCTTCAGATGCTGAATTAGGTTGCTGAGCAGTGAGCCAGGGTGTACATGTGCAACAGGGGCCTCATCCAAGTGCAGACTGAATCGCCTCTTGAAATGGGGTGCCCCTGGGTCTGTCAGTTGCTGAAGCCTGGGGCTGACCATTTCCAAGACCCAACCGTGGTCCCAGGGTAGCCGGCCACACACCTCTGCCTCCCTGGCCAGCTGATGATTGCTCCTGACACTCTCTGTCTTTGGGTTCCATGAGTTGTTCCTTGCAGGCTGGGCCAGCTGGCCTTGACTGCAAACCAGCTGGGTCACCTGTAGCTGTTTCCCAAGTGCCTCCTGGGCCCATGGGTTGAGGCTGCAGCTGGAAATGAGTCTGAGCAGGAAGAGAACGGGGAAGTGACCTGGGTGACTAGGAAGCTGACGAGGCCTGCATTCGAGGGGAGGACCGGAAAGCAGGTCTCTGATGCATTCCAGGCATGGAGGCTGAGCTACTCACTGCGGAAGAGGAACTGCTTGAAAGCTGCCACCCATCCTGTTTGGGCTCATAAACCTGTCTCTGTTCTGTCCTTCAGGCAGGTAGGTAGGTCAGTACTAGTGAAGGTCATTGGCTATGAGACTGTAAACTTCAACTTGGAGCCTGGCTCAACCAGAAACATGGGTGCTCCAAGGTGACCTAAAAGTCCCTGGGAAAGGGTGATACCCTTACCGCTGCGTAACCGGGGTGGACCACATTATCCCCCGACGGCAAGGCTGATCTGATACAGTGTCCACAAAAGGCCACTATTGGGCAACACTGATATTATTAGACAGGCGAGAACATGTGAGAGACACCATTCTCTCACCTCTTGGTCGTTCATTTCTTGTCTTATTCTCAAAGGGATTTGAGGCAAGAGACCCAGCTGGAAAATGGAAAAGGAAAAATGATTTTGAGGTCCCAACGTGTAGGATACAGTCTGGCATTGTCTCCAGTGTGAGTGAAGAGAGTAAGCAGGAGGGTGGCCCTGTAAAGCCAGGTGAGTAGGGAGGATCCAGAGGCAGAGGCCCTAGGCAGCCTGGTTTTTGACGTGGGCACTTGATGTCTTCTTAATCTTATGTTAAATTCGACGATAAGCCCCTTTAGAGTCAGCTGAATTCCCAGCAGAGCTTTGAGACAAGTCCCCTTCCTGTTTCCAACCTGATTGCTCATTCTCAGTCTCTCCCAGACAGGAAGCCTAGCATCCCTGCTGCAGGGCACTCTGCAATGTACCAGTGAAGGGCACTCGGCCAGGTGCCAGTGAGGGCCAGCTGAAGGCAGCTGGAGAAGGGGCCGTTCAGAGTGGTTGGGGCCCTGAGGGATGAGGTCCTGGCACCGTGGGGATTTCAGTCGTGCTGGGTGCAGGGAAGGCAAGGACACACTTCCTCCAGGGAGGAGAGCCTGGTGAAGAGGGAGGTGGGGGAGAGTCTGGCTGTTTAGGGAGATGTAGGGCTGTATCTGTCGGAAGGGAGGGTGCATGGACAGGTGAAGTAGGACGTGATATTGGAGAGATGGTGGTGCCGGATTTGATTCAAGGAGGTCTTGAGTGCTGGGTGAAGGAGGCTGATCTGTGTCCTAGAACAGGACCCTCCACAGAAGGCTTCTGGGCCCAGGAAAGCTGCAGTGGAAATCAGACTTCAGGGACATTCGTCCAATATACGATAAACTGGAGGGTGGGGCCTGGCCAGGGAGGGTTTGATGCTGAGTCCAGCATGAGAAGCCAGGGCCCGGATTAGCATGTATGGCATTGAAATGAAAGAATAACTAATAAGTGAAATGGAAAGGACATGACAATGGGGTGGGCTAGTCCAAGAATGGAAGGATCTAAACATGACAAGGAGAAAAATGTGCCAGGAGAAGGCGACGTGGGTACTTTATGTTCCCAGACAAAATCCCGGGAGGGGGCTAGTTGGCTGGTTTACTTACTGCTGTCCAGCCCCTGCTAATCCGGGCACGAGAGAAGCAGAGAGGTCTCCCTCAAACCTCCGCCAGGAAACAGCAGATTGAGGTAGGTAGGGGTTAATGTGGTCTGCAAATAAACTGAAGATTAATCCTCAACAGTACTTAATGCAGGGTAAAATGTGATAAATTATTCACATTGCACAGTGTAATAAGCAGGCTGAATCGGCGGCACTCGGCCTCTTGAGCTGTATGTTACACTTGGGTCTCCTCTTAGTCCTCTTATTTAATCATTTTCAGAACACCTGACTTAAATAGGTGTTTCAGCTCTCATTTTTTCCCTCCCTGCAAAAATAAATTAGATCATGCATTCATTTCATGATATTCTGACATTTACCATATTCCTACATTAAAATAAGCATGATTAGGAAGGAAAGAGCTCGGTAATTAGACACAGGAGAAAGCTGAAACACACATTTCCTAAGGTTACCCCTTCTGGCCCTCATGGAAGAAGGTCTGTTCTACAAAGAGGCTTCAGAAAGCTCATTTGCATAGGGATATTCCCAATTTATGGTTAACCGGAGGGAATTGAATCTGTTTTCTTTAGAGCTGACAGGGATCATCTCTCCTGTGGAGTGGGATGTCTGGGTAGAGGTTCTCATAGCCCTCTGGGGTGTCTGTAAAATGTACTGTAATGAATGGGGCTTTTGTAGCCAAGAGCCTCCCACTCGTGGGCAACCTTTCAATGGCTCTAGTCCATGGCAGCTAATTGCCCGGAACAATGGTGGTTTTGCTCTACCTTCCTCAGGCAGTCACCCCCCAGGGTGCAAACCTCTGTGAGTAGAAGGTTCTTGGGGAGGGACCATTTCTATCACAGCCTCACTGTCTGTGGAACTTAAAGTTGGTAGAGACGTGCTAAGAAGCCACAGGGGGGAAGAAGGCATGACTGGGGCAGGGGAGAGAGCACAGAAAGAAGAGAGGAGAGCCCACCAGGAGAGGGTGGATTAAAGAATCAAGCTCAGGGGCCCTGGCCGGCGTGGTTCAGTTGGCTGGAGTATCATCTCATGCACCCAAGGGTCGTGGGTTCCATCCCCAGTCAGGGCACATTTGGGAGGCAACTAATGGATATTTCTCTCTCCCTCCCTCTCCTTTACTCTCTCTCTAGAATCAATATTAAAAAAAAAAAAAGAATCAAGCAAAGGAGAGAAATGGCCCTTAGAGAAAGACAAGCCTAGGTGGCTGTGTGTGTGTGTGTGTGTGTGTGTGCAGGGAACAGCCAGAGCTGTCAATGAAGCTTTGGGAGAGAGAATCAGGGGTTCTCAGAAAGAAAAAGAAGCAGAAGTGAGGCACATGGGAGGAGGTCACCAAGAGAAAGAGCGCCAGGAATAGCGTGGAAGGCGCTCTCCTCCCCCGGCCGTTCTGAGGAACCACGCTAAGGATGATTTAACTGAATTGTCATCCTTTCCAATCCTGAATCTGCTTCTCTCTGTATGAAGCAGGACGCAGACACCCACCGTACCGATGTCTAGTTTCCGAATTCTTCATCGCATTGCTCTCTGTAAAGTGCTTGGCAAACTCACATTGCTTGCTGCCTTCCCCACCCAGTGATGTTCGGGTATGGCCCTCTCCTTCACTCAACAGCCAGGCTGAGCAGGGCATTTGTGATATTTAACTATAAATATAAGACAGATGGAGACTATTAGGGTCTGCAAAATGCTAACAAAGTGGTGGGCTCTTTGTGTCTCAAAAGTGGGGGTTTCAGTGCCCTGAGCAGCCTGTTCAGCAGACCCAGTAATACTTAGCAATGACTGTGGAAATTCCAGATTGGGGGGGGGGGCCGTGGTTCACACCCAGCCCACATTTTCCGGTGACTATGAAACGCTGGCCTATCACACTCTGATTTTTATTGCTGAGCCCAAAGGCACCTTTTGTGTATCCGAGGGGTGAGAATGACTGAAGGAAGAGACCCAGCATGTCTTTGGGAGGCTGGCAGGCAAGCCCAGAGCTAAGGAAACACCAAGCCAGGGCCCATGCTGAAGCTGCTGGGAGCCGGGGGAGGGTGAAGCTGTCTGTGGGCTGCCGCCTGGACCCCCCACGGCCCCGCTTCTGGTGCCCTAAGCAGGTTCATCAGAGCTTTCCCATTAGTGTTGCTCAGCGTAGAGAGTGAGCCCGGATGTCAGCACCAGGCTCTGGAATGCTGCCTTTCCTCCGTCAGCTTGGGAGGGAGGCCCCCTGCCCAGATTCCCCTGGCACCACAGTGCTGGGGACAGCCAGTGGCGTGGTGGTGGGGAGGCCCGAGATGGCACAGCCTCAGGCACAGGGGTGGCCAGGCCACCTGGGGACACAACAGTGAGGGAGAGCCGTGGATGGGAGAGAGGTCTTCAGCATTCCCTTTCAGCGCAGCCCTTCCGACTGTCACTGAAGGTTTGTCTTTATTAGATGGGATCACTATTTACTGGGCCCACATTTAAAGCCTGGCCTCCAAGGAACTCCCCATCCAGTGAGTTCAGTCTGAGGGACAGACGCGTGAGCTAGTCATCTGGTATTGAATTCAATGACAGAATTTTGAACAAGGTACAGAAATGACATAGAAGAGGGAGGAACTTTTTTGAGGAATAAATAATAAAAACCCAGCAAACTTTTAGTAGGTGTTTATCCTGTTCCAGACCTCGTGCTAGAGCCTTCCGTCAGTCAATTCCCTTGGTTATCAGGCCCAGCAAGGCAGGATCTGTTGTTATTCTCTTTTTACAGAAGAGGAAACTGAGGCTTTAAGGCAGTGGTTCTCAACCTTGGCTGCACATTAGAATCACCTGGGAATCTTTTTAAAAATCCTGATTTCTGGGCCTCATCCTCCGGAAATTCTGTTTCTTTGTTATGGGGTGGAGCCACAGCATTAGTAACAAAGAAACAGAATTTCCGGAGGATGAGGCCCAGAAATCAGGATTTTTAAAAAGATTCCCAGGTGATTCTAATGTGCAGCCAAGGTTGAGAACCACTGCTTTAAGGGAAGGGGCCCAAATATACAAAGCTAGAAAGTGGGAGAGCAGAATCTGATGCCGCTACGTTCGACTGGCTTGCTCAGACACTAAACGGAGAAGGAGCCCACCTGAGAGAGAAGGTGGAGGAGAGCACTGCCGGCAGAGGGACGAGCACACACAGAACGTGGGGCATGGGGTAACATGGCACATCCTGGGAACCGTGCGGTGGAATGCGAGGCAGGAGGAGCAGGCAGGGGCCAGACCAAGTGGGGCCTGAGAGCTCAGATTTCACACTCTTGTCACCCACTTGAAAGGTCCTTGGAGGGAGAGTCACAGAGTCAGATATACCCCTTTTTTAAAATCCTCACTAGAGGACATGTTTATTGAAAAAAATAAACATTGTATGCACCCAGAGCAGGGATCGAACCCACAACCTAGGTATGTGCCCTGACCAGGAATCGATCCCACAGCCATTGGTGTATGGGCTGACACCCCAATCAGCTGAGCCACCCAGCCAGAGCCACATATACTTTTAAGAAAGACCACTCTGGCTGTGGGATGATTCGGGTGATGGGAGCAGAAGAACAGTCGAAAGGCTATTGTAATAGTGAACAAATGAGACGATGAGGCACTGAACCAAGGCAGTGAAAGGGGATATCATTTTGCAAAAGGTTTTAGAAGGTTGACTCAACAGGCCTTGGTGCTGACTGAATGTGGGGTTAAAGAAGTGAGAGGTGAGGAGGATGAGCCCTAGGTTTCTCATCTGAGAGCTGCTTCGGTCACCAGTCAGGTAAAAAGAGCAGGTTTGTGGGAGGGAAGATAGGGAGCCCATGAGTTCAATTTTGGCCATGCTGCTTTGGGGGTGCCTGAGGGACTCCCAAGTATGTAGGGAGAAGCAGGCAATTAAATACACGGATCTAGATGGCTGCTGGCCACTGTTCCATCTCCTCGGCCCCATCCTGCAGACAGTTCCTCACGGGGAGCACAATGACAAGAAACATTAGACGATGGAATCTGGAGCTGGCAAGGCTGAGCGTGATTAATGCAGAAGACATGAAGTCAGTATTGGATGGCAGCACACCCAGACTCTTAGACACAGCAGAAAGTGATCAAAGAGGACGGGATAAAGGTGGTAATGGATGCTCAGAATAGTCACTCCCCAGACAGTCGGAACTCAAGTGATTTAATGAGCGAAGAGTTCAACAAGGCGCTGTCTTTTATTTTTAGTGTCAACTTTTCATTCAATACAATGAAATTTGTTGAACAGCCATTGCATTCATTGATTCAACATTTATTAAACACCTATTGTGTGCCAGGCGCCTTTATAAGAGCTAAAGATACATCAGCAAAGAAAACAGACAAAAATGCCTGCCTTGTGGAGCTTACTTTCTGGCGAGGGAAGGTGGGGAGACAAATGATAAACCAAAAAAGAAATGAAATATGTAATATTTGAGTATCAACTATCTTATACATCATGTTCATGCAAATTAGGGGAAGACCAGTCCCCTGGGCTGAGGCAACCCTGCGCCCAGGCTTACAGCTTGGCAAGCAGAGCCTGGGCTCTTGTGCCTGCAGCCAGGCATCCAACCCACACAACGTAGCGTGGCAGCCTTATATAGAATGCTACCTGCATGGTGGAGGAAAATACAGCAAGGTAAGGGAGGCAGGTGGTAAAGGGGAAGGGGTGCTGCAATTTTTAAAAAGCCCTGAAGAGAATGAGTAAACCAACCACGTCACTTTCTGGGGGAAGAGCACTCCTAGGCAGAGGGAACAGACAGTGCAAAGTGGACTGGAGCATGCTTGGCATATCCGAGGAGCATCAAGGGAGGCCTGGGGAACTGGGAGAGCAAAGGGGAAAAGAGCAGGAGACTGAATTTGAAAGGCAGCTTGGGGTGGGGGTGGGGGTGGGGCAGATATCGCCATGTAGGCCTTCGTAAGGACTTCGGCTCTCATTGTGAGTGGCATGGGAACCCTTTGAAGGATTTTGAGTGGGGCCGGGGAGGCGGACATGATTTGACATTTCTTAATGAGCTCCATCTGGAAGCTGGGTTAAAAATACAGTACAGGAGGAAAGGGTGGAAGTGGAGACCACTGAGGAAGCTGCTGCAATGACCAGGTGAGGGGTGATGGCAGCTCAGACTAGCAAGGCAGCAGTGGAGGTGAGAAGTGGTCAGATCTTGAAGAATTTGCTGATGGATTGGATATGTGGTGTGAGAGAAAAATGACTTCAACGTTTCTGAACTGAGCAGAAGAAAAGCGTTGCCATTTCTCGAGAAAGAGAAGCGGGGGTGGGGGGGGCAACATAATCGAGCATAATGTCAATTTTAATTTGAGCGCTGATATCGATGTGCAAAATGGCCCTCTCCTGTAATAGGCCCTGACACCTGCAACAGTCCCAAATTAGAGGACAAAGCTAGAAGCCAGAATCACTTGCTTGAATCTTGCCAGCAAATAAGTGACAGAATTAGGATTCAAAGGGGCCCATGTGACTCCAACACCCATGCTCCTTGTCCCAAACCACATTATCTCAGACAATTTCCTACTCACCAAGGGACCCAACAGAAACTAGATTGTGAGCTGAGGCTGTATCTCTCTCACCTCTGTAACCTCAGTGTCGGGATTTGGTTGA
The DNA here is from genome assembly GCF_000327345.1 of Myotis davidii. Taxonomy (NCBI): domain Eukaryota; kingdom Metazoa; phylum Chordata; class Mammalia; order Chiroptera; family Vespertilionidae; genus Myotis; species Myotis davidii. Next base: position 2,977,009 of record NW_006297821.1, read on the forward strand.
AGGAACCTGCAAATTACACTCCTCTCACCTTGATTTTGGGACCTATTGAGAGACAGACATGAGAGTCATGCAGATTTTAAAAGCCCAATCCAGCTTTATCTTTGATAAGCCTGGGGTGGAGGATGACGTTTGAATGCAGTTGCCATGGGCTTCCTGATGTTGGTCCCCCAGCTGAGCTGGCAGAGCGTGGACACTGCAGCCTCTCCTGGAACCTTCACCTTGGCCAGCAACCCAGATGCAGGTGTCCTGCTGGCAGACCTGCTCCAAGACTCACTGTCAGCTGAATCACTTTTCTCACAGGGAGCATGGAAGTGAAGGTGCCCTATCCCCCTACTCCAGACCTGGCGCACAATCCGTATTCAGCAAGTGTTTGTCACTTTTATTTTTATGGCTAAAATACAAGCAAGCACTTACTATCTTGCAAAGACTCTAGAAGGCACTTAACACACATATGCACTCCACTATAATCCTGTGAGGTAGGTACTGTTTTATTTTCATTTTATAGTGAGAAGACAAAGGCATCGAAAGGTTAGGTACTTGACCAACAGTGGAGCCAGGATTTAAACAGGCGATTTGTCCCAGAGTCAGACCACGGAATCAGCTCACGTGCTCCCCTCACGTGCTGGTGAAGGTCCCAGCGATAAGGGCATTAGATCTGCTCTTAGACACTAGTATGAGGTGTATTGGGAAACAGACCAGAAGAGTGAGCAGTTAAATCTGCCTGGAGTTGGGGTGGGGGCGGAGGGAGCATGAATAGTCCCAGAAAGAAGGTGACAGTTGACATGGATCTTAAAAAACAATAAGGCATTAATCTGAGGGACAAGATTAGGGGGAGATGGAAATAGCCTTGCAGGTGGAGGGAAGAGCTGGGCAAAGATTCTGAGGCTTGAACAATATATGGTGTGTTTGAGGAATAATGAGTGGACCAGACTGCTCAAGATAGAGATCACAAAATGGCAGCCCACCCTCAAATTCAACCCGAAGATGTGAGTATATACACATGCACACTATACATATAAGTGTGTGTGTGTGTATAATTAATTATATAGATATTACTTATTTAGTTGTCCCAACATTTAAAAATTGGGTGATTTCACATAAAATTCTGGATCTTGGCTTTTCCCGTAAAAGCTGAAGATGACCCCAGCTCACCCTCGGCTTATGCTCCCCTGTGGCCACTTTTGTTCAGAGCTGAGAAGCTGCTTCTCCCCCAGATTGGCCTGCGTGCTTCCTGCCACTCCCTCTCACTCCCAGCACCTCCCTGCTTCACCCATGTATTTATCTACCCTACCTGGCTCCTACGGGCCTTTGAGTTTGCAACCCTTGGGAGATGGGCTCAGATTAAGTTTCGAAGGGCCCGGTAGGCCATGCCAGGACTTTACATGTTATCCTGAAAGCAATCAGGAATCTCTGAAGGTTATTATTAAGCAGAGGCTCACAGGATCAGATGTGTACAAAAGGCAGGGTGGATGGGAGAGGGATGGAGGCAATGCTGTAATTATTAGGCACTACGCTCCCAATGGATTCTCCCCAGGAATCCCCTTCCGGCCAGAGCAGCAGTTATCCGGGGAGGGCCACTGTCGTGGGCACTGGGCTCAGAGTCAGAGGGCCTGAATGAAAGAGGAAGGTTCTCCTGTGAAATATGGGTACCCCACCTCTCCAGTAAGTTCTGTCTGTTTAAATGAAAAAGAAAATAAGCACAAACCCAGGTCCAAGTCCCTGCTTTGCCATTTGCTCCCTGCACCTTGGCAAGTCACGTACCTTCTCTGAGCCTCAGTTTCCTCGACTGTAAAGCAGCGTTAGGTTACCTAATTTTGCAGAGTGGTTTTGAGCATTGACTGCCGCAAGGTGTTTGAATGTGTTTGTATGTGACAGAGGGCCTAGGGAGAGTAGAGGATTTCTGGGGTTGATCTTGTAGGAAGATCCCTTTTCTGGGGATTGACTCTGGGAGTGTCAGACATCTGGAGGTGGCACCAATCCCGAAACAAGGGGTTCCTGCCACCCTTGGGCTTTTCCCAATGGCACAGGCCACATTAAGCAGCATGAACAAGAACGTACGCGTGAGGACTTACCTCCCCTGCCTTCCCTCACACAGCCCTCTCTCACCCCCACAAGTTGGGTGTATCAGTAAAATCCCAGCATGTGGTCTGAGATGTGTTTGGCTTGGGGATTGGGGCGGTCCATAGGGGATCCCAATCTCCTGTGTCCTGCACACAGTATCATGGGGACTTAGGGACGGAGGCTGCACAATCAGTCTGGTTTCAGCCTTTCCTCTCCTCCCTGCCCCTCCCCCTCACTGCCTCCAGCCCTGCAATTCATCACAGCTCTGTGTCCATGCCCTCTGTGACCGTGTCTCTCTGCAGCACTACTTTTGCATTTTGATGTAAAAACAATATTTTACCCATTATATGACAGCGCTTGGAGCCTTTGCAAAGGCCTTTCACATCTGTTATTTCATTTGATCCTTGCCAGGTCGCTGTCAGGTAGACAAGAAAAGTATTATTAGCAGGGGTGATAGTCAAAATATTTAACAACCAATATCTGATGGGCCCACCCAATTGGAGTGGATGCAGTCCACAGGGCTGGGAGAGGTCCCTAAAGGCATCCTTCCTTCATTAGTGGAGGAAGGTCTGGGGGTGGGAGCAGTTCCACAGTAGGGACCAGGCAGGTGGGAGCAGAGAGGGGACAGATTTGAAGGACTGGGGGAAGTGGCTTATTACCAAGCAGTCTGGAAGCATTTCTGGATTTCAAATGTATAACTGTACCTGTGTTACAGTTGACTGTGATTATCAGTCCAATTATGCTGATGTAGGAACTGAGTTCAAAGGAGATAAGTAACTTGCCCAGGGGAAAAGAGGAGCAGAAGTGAGGTCCCCTGCCTCCTGGGGCAGAGGTTTTACTACCAGAGTGCAGGCTAAACGGCAAGACTTTTGTTTGCATCTCATCCTCCCAGTGACAGGACAGCGGCTTTGAACACTGAGGACTAGGGCTCTTGAAATCTGATCCCTGACCTCACACTTCTCTTCACACTTCTATCACCAAGTCTTCTTATCTACTCTCTCTCCTCTGTCTCACCTTCGAATGTGTCCTCATCATTCTGCCCCCAAGCTCCCCCACTTGACTGTCTCTATTGATCCCCTGCTATTGTCTGGCTGAAAATTTCCAGAAACTACTAGAGACCCACCTCCCCCTCCTGAGCTGCCTATCAGCTCTCTCCCCCAGGGGTCCTTCTCACTATCCCATCTCAACATGCCCCAAAGTGACCTCAGCTCCTGCTCCTCCCAAACCTGCTCTCACAATGCCTGTAAGTGGCAGCCCCATTCTCCCTGTCCCCTAGATCGTACAGGAGTCATTTGGGCAGACCACCCAAGGGCAAAGGCCCCAGGATGGTCATCCTTCTGCTGTCACCTGGTGCTCCCAGAAACCCCAATGAGGAACAGTTCTGAAATCAAGATTGAGGCTGGAGTCTGGTCTTTCCTACCTTGAGATCATGACCCCATCTTCCTTTGCTCTGACCTGTTCATGCCTTGGTAAATATATTTTTAATTTATATTAAACTAATACAATATATTTTTTTAAAAGCTCAGTAGTCCTACTAAGTGTATAATGAAACAAATTGCTCTCTGCTTCATTTCTCCCCACCTCGGAGTCCTACTTCTCAGAGGTAATTGCTTTCATCATTTATTTTATTTTATTGCTATTTGTTGTGGTATGTACCTCTATTTTTGTAAAGGATGAAAATGCTTGCATTATAATGTTAGATTTTCATATTTTAGACATTATCTATTGACTTCTAGCTCAGATGCTGTAAATGCCCCATCTGAATCCCTTTCCTTTCTTCACTTCCAATGCCAGGGTCTGCATCTCTACCTGAAGGCTTTGGGGCTCTGCCCTCACACAGCAGCCTGACATTCCAGGAAAAGAATATGCCATATCCCTCAACCCCAGCAGTCCTCAACTAATGACATGGGAGTTGATGTGTAAATACCTCAGCTGCCTCTCTCTCAGGTGGAATAATTCTGCAGCATGTGTTTTGCCTCATTTTCCAGAGTTTTCCTAGTGGGATGAAGCTCTGATCGCCCACAGTGGTGTCTGGTGTAATCCCACAATTCTTACTGGTTGTTTCCCTTTCCTATATCACTCCCCCACTTCTCTATCACTGTACCCAGCACTTCTCAAATAAACTGTACTTGCCAGAAAATCCTTGTCTCAGGGTCTGCCTCCAGGGAAATGCAAACTAGCAACTTCCATAGAAAGATGAGGATGTATCTCTCTTACAGTCCCTTTCCCAGAACACTCACAGACAACACACACACACACACACACACATACGCACACACACATACACACACACACACATACTCATTCTCTCAACATTGTTGAAGCATGGCTTTAGTTAAATCAACATTCTGCATTTACATTATTATGACTATGCCAATATTGTTCACAGTTGAGTGACATAATAAACTATGATTACATTTCTTTTAAATAACATTTTCCCCATAAGTTAATAATTACTTCTTTATTTTCTTTGCTTAGTTTTCTATACACTTATCACTAATCCCCAAGCTCTCTTGTAGGCTAGAATTCTCTCTCTATAGTTAAATAAATCAGGTTATCTATACTTATGATTTTCTTGGAAATTTCACTCCTGAAGCCTGATGTTTTCCTTCACTGGTCTGGATTGGTGGCTTTCCTGGTTTGCTGCACAACTGTCATCCTGGGGCTTCCTTCAATATCCTTCTGGAATGTTCTTTAGACTTTCCACTGCATTGGAATTGCCCCCCTTTTTTGGGTTCCATGTCTTCTTTCTTGGTTTATTCCTTATTACATCTTTTAGTATGTATGAGAATGGGTACATCAGAGACAAATTTTTTGAAACCCAGCATGCCTGCAATAACTTTGTTAATGTTTTATTGACAGTTTAACTGGCTAGAGAATTCCAGATAAAAAATGATTTTCTTTCAGAATTTGGAAGAAATTCCTCTCTTATCTCCTAGTTTCCATCAGTATTGCTTTTATTTGTTTTTCTTTACATAGTTACTTATTTGAATGATATTTTTAATATTTACACATGGATTGTTTTACTAGCTGTTTTATGATATGTTTATACACTTTTGTATTTGAAATGTTTATATAGTATTTTAGGAATTCTTTTTCCAACATTATTGAGGTATTTGAATTTATAAAATTCACCCATTTAAAGTGTACAACTGAATGATTTTTACTAAATTTAGCTAGTTCTATAACCATCATCACAATACAGTTTTAGAATATTTCATCACCCCAATGAAACCCCTCATGCCCATTCAGCATTGTTTTTGAGAAGTGTGATGCATTTTGAACCCCAATCCTTTGTATATGGCCCAGTTTTTCTTTCTAAAAGCTTTGAGGATCTGCTTTTGATTTCTGATGTCTGAAACAGTGTGCCTTAATATGACTTTTTAAAAACTATCCTGGAAATTTTAAAAATTATTTCTCTAGCAATTATTCCCCAAACTTTTCTCAGTCTCCTCTTTCTGGAACTCCTGTTATCCTAGTATTGAGCCTTCTGAAATAATTCTTTAATGTTCTTGTTTTTCTTTCTTTTATCTGTCTTTTAAAAAAATTCTTTAATGGTTTACTTTTGGGAGATTTCCTCATTTTTTTTTCTTTCAAATCTATACACTTCAAAATTTTTAGCTATTTTTGTTTCCAAGAGCCCTTTTCTTCCAAAGATTCTTTTTTCTATAGCACCCTGACCTTGTTTTATGGGTGCAATGGTTTCCTTTCCCTATGAGGATATTACTTATGTTGTTAAAAATACTTTTTTTCTGCCCTAGCCGGTTTGGCTCAGTGGATAGAGTGTAAGCCTGAGGACTGAAGGGTCCCAGGTTCAATTCCGGTCAAGGGCATGCACCTTGGTTGCGGGTACATCCCCAGTGCGGGGTGTGCAGGAGGCGGCTGATCAATGTTTCTCTCTCATTGATGTTTCTAACTCTCTATCTCTCTCCTTTCCTCTCTGTAAAAAATCAATAAAATATATTTTTTTAAAAAAATACTTTTTTTCTTCTTGAATTGTCTGTTTCTCCTGAGCTCATTGAAATCTCTATGTCTGTCCACAGGGTTGGCTCAGTGGTGGACTTTGTCTGAGGATTATCTAGCAGGAAGCTGATCTTTTACTGGGGACTCCCACAAATGCCAGTATCAGGAAGTCTTTCTCTTGAAGCAGTTGGTTTGCCCAGCAGACACCTCCTCAGCCTCTTCCTCCCAGCATTCTGGGAGCCCAACAGGGGAAGAGGTGGTGATCACATTGTTCAGGACGGAAACTTTCTCTTAATCCCTGTTTTTCGTGTGGTGTCTTACCGCTTCCATCTGCTTTGCCTGGTGTCTTTCCAAAGTCCAGGGTCCCTCTTCTTCAGCCTCTCCAAAGATTACCTCCTGTGTTCTCTGACTTACAAGAAAATATTAACTGATTTACATTTAATTTTTTTTAAATATATTTTATTGATTTTTTTATAGAGAGGAAGGGAAAGGGATAGAGAGTTAGAAACATCGATCAGCTGCCTTCTGTACACTCCCCACTGGGGATGTGCCTGAAACCAAGGTACATGCCCTTGACGGGAATCGATCCTGGGACCTTTGAGTCCGCAGGCTGACGCTCTATCCACTGAGCCAAACCGGTTAGGGCAACTGATTTACATTTTAACCACGCTGGCTTCTAACACAGTAATTCGGCAAGATAGAGTATCAGCTTCAGTGTTTAGATGAGGAAGCTGATGCTCGGAATCCTGCTTGCATTTTGCTGAGTGGGAGAGAGAAAGCCATCTGGCTCCAAGGGCTGGGAGAGAGGAACCACACTTTCAGCTCATCCTCATGTTTTCAGCCCAACTCCATTCTATCAGCATCAGCATTACTTGCTGCCTTTAATTTCTTAGTGTTTCCAGTTTTGTTGTTCCTGTTTTTTTGTGTGTTTTTTTATATCAAACTAGAGGCCTGGTGCACAAAAACACACACAGGTGGGGTACCTCGGGG
>NW_006297821.1:2984597-2999809 GCF_000327345.1 Myotis davidii
ATGGCCAGCCAGGGCTTGGCTTCCTCCATCACCAGGGGCAACCCAAGGCTCCAGCTCCATGGCCAGCCAGCTGAAAGCAGGTATCTGGGGTTTATTTACCTTCTATAATTAAAACTTTGTTGCTTTGAGTGGAGCTCAGAGCCACCGTGGCAGGCGAGAAGCTTGGCTTCCTCCATCATTGAGGCAACCAAGCCTCCTGCTTGCTCCAGCTCTGTGGCTACTAGCCGCCATCTTGGTAGGGTTAATTTGCATATAGTCACTCTGATTAGCAGGTGGGCATGGCTTAAGGTATAGGGAAGGTATGGTCAATTTGCATGTTTGTCTTTTATTAGTGTAGATTGGCTTCCTTCTTGAAAGCTTCTCCACCCACTGTGTAGGCAGCTTTTGTTTTCTTTACCAAGTCAGTTAGTACTCATCCAACTACTATTCATCTTCCAAAATTTTTTGACGTCTTCCATAAGCTATTGTCTTTTCTCTTGTTACTACAGCCCTTGTGGGTTTACACTTTATTACTTTACTGTCATTGTAGGAATAGAGTCAAGTGCATATGTTTCATGTGCCAAGTCTAACCAGAAATTCCCCTCCTGCTCTGCTGCCATACTCTCAGGCCTGCCTCACATTTCCAGCTAGACAGCTTACTATTCCCCAATCCTTCCTCACCCCCTTACCTTTGCAATAAAGTTAAGGAATGCTCTTCTCACCTTCTGTGCACCCTTCAAGGCTAATCTTAATTATCATATTCACGAAAACTTCTCCAGTTGTCACTGCTAGAAAAAAATCTTGCCCTCTTCTAATGACCACTGCATGTTTCGCCTCTCCTAAGATACCTCCTTCTGAACGCTGTGAAAGTACATCACCTCCTCTATATAAGTACCTGGAGGGAAGGAACAGTGTCTTTATATCTTAAATCTCTTTCAACCAGCTCATATATTTGTTGAGTAATAAGAATTGTAATAATCACGTATCTGCCCTACTGTGTACATTTTTAAACTGTGCATTAATTTTTCGATAAGGAGACTGATGCTACAAAATGTTAGACAACTTGCCCAAGGTCCAGCAAGAGGAAGGAATAGAATTAAAATCCTGTTCTCTCTGTCTCTAAAGTCTAAAGCCCAGATGTTATGCCTCAGTTATCTTTTTAAAAATAATTTATATTAGTAACCATTGTTTTATTAACCTTTGTACCTCACATTTTTCTTCCAACTGTGTGTTCCTCCCAGCACTTTGAATGTGTTGGTGCATTGCGGTTATATTGCTCATTCCAAACCCTTGTCCCTCAAGCTGGAATCTTCAGTGTGGCTCCTATGGATCCATATCTGCGATTTATTGGGCACTTACTTTCTGTCAAACAATTAGTAATAAATATGGTTAAGAGTATAGGACAGGGGTCCTCAAACTTTTTAAACAGGGGGTCAGTTCACTGTCCCTCAGACCGTTGGAGGGCCAGACTATAGTTTTAAAAAAAAAACTATGGACAAATTCCTATGCGCACTGCACATATCTTATTTTGAAGTAAAAAACAAAATGGGAACCAATACAATATTTGTATTGGCATGTGGCCCGCGGGCCGTAGTTTGAGGACCCCTGGTATAGGATCTACAGACAGGTTCAAATCTGAACTCTTCCACCTACTAGTTATGAGTGTGGGTAAGTTATAACTTTTCTATGCTTTAATTTCTTCCTGTGTAAAATGGACTTAATAATAGTAGGTATCACATAGGTGATGGTAAGAATTAAATGAATTAAATACAGGTAAACTTCTTCAATCGGTGTGTACTAATTAATGCTACCCATTATTTTCACATATTTCAGTTTGCTTAACTTCATATTCAGGTAGAAATTATTATCCTAACTTTACAATGAAGAGCACGCTATACAGTTATAAATTAACGTCTGTCTGACTCAGAAATCATGTTCTTAATGACTATGCTACACAGCCAGAGAGATAGATAATATTTGTGGACATTTTTCAGGCTTTTAAAATCTGGTAGATCTATGAACGAGAAGTCAGGACACCTCTGGTCTCCAGTGCAAGCCTAGAGAGAATGTGAGAACATCATTACTGGGTAGGGATCAGGGCCCCCTCAGGCTGTGAGTCAGGAAATGTGGATTCCAGGCCTCACTGCTGAGTGACACCCCCATGCACACCCTCCCTTGGTCTCCTTTCCCTTGTCTGTAGGATGAAGGGTTGCATTGGCCATCTCCAAGAGCCCTTCAGCTCTCTTGCAAAGGTCCCAGAAAAGCCAGGGTGTTATCTGCTGAATGCCAGCACCATCTGGTGGCCATGGGCCATAACCTAAGCCCATTGCTTCCCACCGCCACCTGGTGGCCACGAATGCCACATGAAGTTTGCATCGACATTTCAGATTTAAAAAAAATAAAAACATTGAAAAATTAGGACACGTTATCTTTATAGCCACCTGATAAGATAGGCAGGGCAGGTGTTGGTACTGACTTTTGTCGACAAGAAACTAGTGCCCAAAGAGATGAGGTGAATGGCATGGAGTCACAGCGCCAGCTGGTAGGCTGTCAGATCCTGGTTTGAATGTTTCTGGGATGTTAAACTACCTCTAAAACATATTCAGCAGATATTTACTGAGAGCCTACCATGTGCAGGGTGTTTCACAAGGGTCATTTCATTTATCCTACACATACAAATGAGACACAATGAGGTTAAATAATTCATTCAGCATAGGGTGTGGCAGAGGTAGGATTTGACCTTGAATTCTATAACTCTACCCAGCCATATTTCTCCTCCTCCTCCATGCGTGGGGCTAGTTCATAGAACAACAAAGCTATCTACTCTCCAAAATGTTTTCTCTTCAGGATCAAATCCCTAATTTTTAGGTGGGCTAATAGTACCCAGAATAAAGATATATTTCCCAGCTTCCCTTGCAGCTAGATATGGTCAGGAGTGGTGTTAGGCAATATCAGGAAAGAGTCTTAGAAGGGAGTGGGCAAGAACCTTCTTTGCTGACAGCTTCTAAAAGAACCACAGTGATCCGACTTTCTAGAAGTCACACTTTTGTGTAAACCTCTCTCCTTGAGTGTGGGCTGGAGCTAGTGCATCGAACAAGTAGAATGTAGCAAAAAAAAAAAAATGATCACTTCCAAGATCGGTTTACAGAAGACTGTAACTTCCATCTTGCTCACATTCTTGATGGCTCTTTTTACTTGCCTGTTTGGATGAAGCAAGCTACCATGTTGTGAGCTGCCTTATGGAGAAGCCCACGTGACAAGGAACTGAGGGCACTTTTGGCCAACAACCAGTGAGGAACTGAAACCCTCAGCCCAAAAGCCTGCAGGGAAGCAGATCCTGCCAATAACCACATGAGTGATATTGGAAGCAGATCCTTCCCAGTTGGAGCCTGGAGATGTCTACAGCCTGGGCCAACACCTTGGTTGCAGATCTGTAAGAGACCCTGAGCCAAAGGACCCAATTAAACCACACTTGGATTCCTGACCCATAGAAATTATAAGATAATACATGTTTCAGCTTTAAGCCTCTCATTTTTAGAGTAGTTACACAACAATAGATGACTAATATACCTTCTTTCTTCCTCTTTTCTTCCTTGCCAATTGGAAGGTGGATGTGATGGTTGGAGCAGAGTTTTGGACCATTAGATAGACTTGGGGATTGATGCCCTCCATGGAGAACAACATAGAAGGAGTCTGGTTCCTGACACAATGAAACATCATGATTATTTTGAATTTTCTCTCATTCTCAGCTGAGCCCAAGTCTTGTTTGTGTGTGTGTGTGTGTGTGTGTGTTAAAGAGGTAGTGTGTGTCCTTTTATGAAAGTAAGGCTATCTCCAGGCAAAATGGTGAAATGGTCCAAATTTGCCTTGGAGGCCCTTGTTGTTTCTGTATCTTCTCTACTCTTTCCTTGCTCTTCCCCTTATCTAATGTCCAATCCTCTCCAGTGCCTGCCTTTCTAGCCCAGGTCCCATCTCTGGACTTTCCGCTCCACCCTCTTTTGGCTGTGAAGTTCTGGCAAGGCTCCCATGATGCCAGTCCTCAGTTTAAACGGCTGGTAAATGCTGTGCTTATTTGCTTTCAGGGGTAAAGGAGGGGTTGGTCTGGAAGACAAAACACTCCAGGCAGATTTCAAATGATGTCATTCCTGGAACTGTGAACTTACCAGGAGGAAAATGCGTTTAAATGGTGAGATCTTCCAGGTTTCTTTCAACTAAGTGCACATGGGCTGCTATGTATTCTAAGGCTGAGGGGAAGGGGGATATGGCACGACACTAGAATGAATGGGTAAATAAAAAAGTGAAAGGTAACCTATTGCCAAGAATACAAAATGGTAGAGAATACAGATCTGTCTTATTTATTTTATGACTTTGGGAAACAATTTATGATTCCTGAGTCCCCTACTTATACCCTCCTACCCCTGGCTTCTTTTTGTTATTGCTATTCTGGTAAAGTTTGAATTTAAAATCAGCTTCTTGCTAATGGTCAGAAGATTTGGCCTTTAAAAAATACACACACACACACACACACACACACACGTTTGTATTGATTTGAAAGAGAGCGGAAAGGAGAGTGAGAGTGAGAAAAACATCAATGGGAACTGGAGAATGAACCCACAACCTGGGCATGTGCCCTGACCGGGAATTGAACCCACAACCTCTGAGTGCATGAGATGATGTTCACCCAACTGAGCCACACTGGCCAGGGCAGATTTGGTCTTTCGAGCTGCCAATAATTTATTTCTATTTTGGATTTCAATAAATACTGCATTTTTTTTTACTGTTTCTTTCTGGCTAAGGGTCAGAGACTGTTTCTTTTAACTGTGTTTCTGGCACCAAGCATAGTGCCTGGCACATAGTAGGCACTCAGCACATGCTTATGTATGTTGTAAAGTATGTGTGTGGGGGGTGGGGGAGGAGGGTGGTCTTTATTCCTTAGGAAGCATCTCAAGTCAGTATATGTAATACCCCCTCCACATACAGAATTCATTCATGTATTTAATTAAAAAAAATTATGGAGCTCCCACCATATACTACATACTGTTTTAGATGCTGGGGATAAAACCATAAAGGAAGCAGACAAAAACCTCAGCTCTCATGGTGCATATGTACTAGTGGAGAAGACAGAAACTTAACAGATAAATAAGTAAAATATGTAGTATGTTAGACAGTAATAAGTACTATAGAGAAAAATAAAGTCTAAAAGAGTGGCAAGAGTGTCTGAGGGCAAAGTAGGGTGGTTAGCGGGGAACCCAAGGAGGAGACTGAGGAAGAGGCAACATGTGCTCCCAGATATCCAAGTGCTCCCCTACACTTCCTAGCCTCTGTTGCAGTAAAGCAGGACCAGGTGGTTGGTGCTGGCCAATGGATTGTGAGCAGAAAGGGCACATGTCACTTTCAGGCCAAGGCGTTCAGAGCTAGTGGGTCATTTCCATCTCCCTGCCTTGGAGAACTTGGAGGCCATGTGTTCAGCTGAGAGTATCACCATATAGAAAGATCCTGGGTCCCTGATACCTAGATGGAGGAGGGTGCCCTTCCCCCACCTACCTAGTATTTATTGCCACGGCTAATGCAGTGGCATCTGAGCCAAGCCCCAAAGATGGCAAAGGAGTGAGCCAGGTGTTTATCACAGAGGGAACCTGAGAATGACATTGGGTCTCATTTGAGTAACTTACAGATAACCAATTTCACTTCTCTCCAATCACTTGGTTACTTCGACTCTATTAAGAACGTGTGGACCAGGTTTCTTTTTAAAAACAGAAAAGAGAAAAGAGAAAGAAAAGAAAGAAAGAAAAGAGGCCAATTTATTTTGTGATTGTAAGCAAAAAAGAAATGACACAACTATTCATCTCTTGGCCTCTGTCCCTTGTTCCCAGGTATCACACATTTTTTCCTTCAGAATAGATGTGTCTTACTCTGAATGCAATGTCAACAATGTCAACAGAAGTGTCTGGACGTTTATATATATTAAAATTATATGCATATATAATTTTATATATAATCCCTGTCCTGGGAGACCTGGAGGAGTAGGGTTGGGTTTTAGGACATCATCCAACTGCAGCAGCCCTTGGGTGATGCTCCCCTTCTAACTCCTGGCCATCAGAGCAGCCATTCTTCACTGATTCCCATACTGAAAGGCGCCTACATTGCACATGTGACATTTTTCTCATGAGTTTAATTTTTCCTAAATCCACTTCACAGAAGTTTCATTTTAATTGCTTTCTGCTCAACTGTTTTGTCTTACTTTAAAAAGACAAGTTTAATCAATCAAACGTTTTTTTGTCTGGGTCTTACTGACCTGTACAAAGTTAACTTTGACGAATGGTTTATTTTAAGCCAAAACACACTGTCTGAACCCTAAACATAGTTTAGCTTTTGGTGCTCTTTCCAAAGGAAAGAAAATCATAACAATATTCTGTATAGAAAAATTCCAATACTATGTAAGCTGACACCACTCTTACCTTTGGAAAAAAAAAAAAACTTAATGCCTGCATTTAGATAATTACAAATGAAACTTTAAGAAACCTCCTGTATCACCCTAACCGGTTTGGCTCAGTGGATAGAGCGTCAGCCTGCGGACTCAAGGGTCCCAGGTTTGATTCTGGTCAAGGGCATATACCTTGGTTGCGGGCACATACCCAGTAGGGAGTGTGCAGGAGGCAGCTGATCAATGTTTCTCTCTCACTGATGTTTCTAACTCTCTATCCCTCTCCCTTCCTCTCTGTAAAAAATCAATAAAATATATTAAAAAAAGAAAAGTGGATTTATTTAAAAACACACACACACACACACAACAAAAAACCCCCTCCTGTATCAATGTTTCTCAAACTTAAATAATATTAAGGTTCCTTGTAAGGGAAAAAAATTCTCATATATTTCTAGAGTTGGATTAAAACTTTTTTATAATGTTGCATACATATATATGCATATGTGTAAATGTGCAGACACAAAACAAAGGAAAAGACTCCTTTATTAAATACTAGAGGCCTAGTGCACGAAATTCGTGCATGGTTAGAGTCCCTAGCAGCTGCTGCTGGCCAGGGCCTTCCTTCGTTCCGTGCCACCCCCTGGTGGTCAGCGCATATCATAGTGAGCGATTGACCTCCCGGTCTGTTGAACTCCCGAGGGGACATTTTGCATATTGGGCTTTTATATATATAGATTTTATGCATTTGTAAAACCAAAACAAGTTTATAAATTAAATACAAACAAAACTACCAAATGAGGAAAGTAAAATTTACAATGTTGATTTAATATAAGTAATGATATTTTGCTGAAACCAAATCGCTCTGCTCAACATGAATATTTTACTGACTGCAATGGCACAGACCTATTTAACCACATACCTGTGATGACTCAATTCTCTCACTAAACGTTGTTTGTACGGTACACCACAATATAATTTGGCTATAATATGGTGTGACCACATTATTTATTTTTAAAATCCCTCCTTGTGTTTTTTTCTCATAAGTGTGCAACAGTTCAGTTAGCACTGCTTGCCAGTCACAAATGCAAACATAGGCAGTAAAACTGCATTTCCAGAATAACTTTATAAATTTATAAAAGTAAAAAATAAAAAATAAATTTATAGAAATAAATTTATAAAGATATTCCACTCCACTAGGAATCCAATACAAATTAAAATCAGAGGCTATTTCCTCTATCAAACTGGCAAAGCTTTTTTAAAAGATCAAATAAATGTGGGTGGGTATGTGTGATGGGCACCCTTGAGCACTTCTGGTGAGAACGGAAACTGACCTGACCTTTTTGGAAAGCTATTAGGCAGGTATTCACAGACTTAAAAGTTTTCAAAGCCTTTGAATAAGTAATTTCACTTACAGGTTTCTATCCTAAGGAAATAATTTTAGAACGTGGGCAAAAATTTTAGTATAAGAATATTCATGGCAATATTCTTGTTAACAGTGAAGAAATACGAAATACCTTATATGTCCAAAAAATAAAAGAAACATTATCAAAAATTATGTAACCATTACAAATGATACTTGTGAACAATTTTACTAACTGTGAATAGTGTTCAAAATATAACATTGAACAAAAAGAAAAAAATTAGGATATAGGACTCTATTCTATATAGCTCTATTATGTCAAAAATGTAAATATGCAAAGTAAAAGACACAAAGGCAAAACCATGAGTGTTTTATTCTGGAATGTGAGTCATTTCTGGTTTACTCTTTATATTTACTGATTTTGCCAAGTTTTCTATAATAAGCACACAATATTTTTAATTAATGTAAACATCTCTATAAAGCGTAGCATATCAGCTGAGACCACCCTCTAACATTCCTGATTGTGAGTTGGAATCACTTCCCAACAACATCCATCCACAGGTCTCAGATTTACTTTGTACAGTTATTATGGGTATAGTCATGCCACTCCTCTGCTTAAGAACCTCCAAAGTCTCTTACCAGGCAAGTGGGACCCCCTGCCCCCAGCTTGGCATTCAATGTCCTCTTGGACTAGACTCAGCCTTTCCAGCCATATATGCCAATGTACCTCTACTTTACTCCACACCAGTGTTTTCAGACTACGGGTTGCTATGCATTAGTGAGTCATGAAATCAATTTAGTAACTAGCATAAAAATAACCAGAATAGAAAATACCAAGTTGCATAGCACATATGTACTAAAAATAATTACTGTCTCAGATATACACACATACACACACAATATGTGTGTATATACTAGGACATAGCTGAAATGTATTTGCTACTGTGAGTGATGATCAAAGAAGTTTGAGAGCCACTGTCCATGCCACAGCCACACAGGCCAGCAGGTAGTCCCTAATCTTGCATGTAGAATAGTCCCCCCTTATCTGCAGTTTCAGTTACCTGAGGGCAACCATGGTCCAAAAATATTAAATGAAAAATTTCAGAAATAAACAATTCATAAATTTTAAATTGCATACTATTCTGAGTAGGATGATAAAATTGCTCTCTGTCCAGCTCCCCCCGGGAAGTGAATCATTCTTTTTTCCAGAGTATCCACACTTTATACACGACTGCCCGTTAGTCACTTAGTAGCCACCTGGGTTATCAGATTGACTGTCTCGATATTACAGAGTGTGTGTTCTTAACCCTTATTTTACTTAATTATAGCCCCAAAATGTAAAAATAATGATGCTGGCAATTTGAACATGCCAAATAGAAGCCTTAAACTGCTTCCTTTAAGTGAAAAGGTGAACACAGCACAATAAGGTATTTAAAGAGAGAGACCACATTCACATAACTTTCATTACAGTATATTTTATAATTGTTTTCTTATATTTCTATATTGTTGCTAATCTCTTACTGTGACTAATTTATAAATTTTTACCATAAGTATGTATAGATAGGAGAAAAATAAAATGCATACATGTAAGGTTCAGTACTATCTCAGTGTCAGGCTAAGGAGGACCACCATACTGCCTAGGTACCACTGTTCCCCAGCTAGCCAGCTTTCTGTCTACTGAAATCCTTCAAGGCCCTAATAAGACATCACCTCCTCCCTAAGTGTTCCACCTTTCCCCCTTATCTGTGACCCTAAAATGATGGTGTTATACCTTTCTTATACCACTCAAAATACTGCCTTATGTGAATGGCTATGTCCGTACACTGAGTTCATAGACAAAGAGTACCCGCAGGGCAAGGCTGTGTCTCACACACCTTTGGGTCCTTCAAAGGCCCAGGAGTTTAAGGGAACCTGGCTGGTGCTCAATAGATGTCTGCCCAGTGGAATATTTTCTCTATCTCCTTCCAGGAGCACATTGTGGTGTTCTTCATCCTTCTGTTTTCTTGATCTTAGGCTCCATGGGGCCAATGTTATCTTTGGTGGTGTTAACATAAAAACATTCAAACCTGTAAAGAATTTTTGTGAGTTTATTTGAGCCAAACTGTCGACAATTGCCGGGAAGTAGAATCTCAACGGATTGGGATGATACTCTGGAAAATGGCAGTTTTCCGCCTTGTTTTACACATGACAATCAAACGAGGAGGAGATGTAAGTGGGTTACATGAAATCCATTGGTGATAGATTAATTGGTGATACTTAGATGCAAAAAAACAATAGGCTCTGTTAAGGTAAAGATTGACCTTGGTCAGGGAAGATACAGGCCTAGGACATGACTACCACTTTAACTGCTTTTGGTTTAAGTTTTAATTTCAGACCATCCTTTGCGGTTACTTCAGGCCTTTGAGTTTGTAAGACTGCCATGCAGGCCTCCTCTGAGCTTGTCAGGTTAGCCTGTGGCCTTTTTTATTTTTATTTGTTAATTTTTTTCATCCAGAGTGGAGCCTCTAAAAGAGTTTGTCCTGAAAATTGTTATCTTCAGAAGGAATGAGAGAAATCAATATATATTTTTACCCATTTAAAATATATTTTTTATTTGAGAGTGTGTGTCTCCTATATTTTTGGTGTTAAGATGTATTTTTTGCGAAGCAATGTTCATAAATTAGAAAATAATAGTTGGTTTTTAGCGTGAATGTGTGTGTTTACTGTCCTTATTTAGAAAAATAAAAAGCCGGCAATTCTATGTTCCTCTTTAAGAAGAATGAAAGAAAAAATTACTGGTTGCAAACTCCAAAAGCCTGGGAATCAATTGCCTTTCTGGCATCGCTGAAGATAGTAGGTTCATTTTCTTAAAGACTAAATTCATTCACATAGGGCTGGAAGAGGGTTCCTCTTAGATCAGGGTCTGCTATTTATTGGTCTGCACTCCTCCTCTGATATTTCCATCCTCCCGTTCCCAAAGATGTAAATCACCGGGTAACTCTATGGGCTGAGACGGTGTGTTTCTGGCCCTTTAAATGAGGGCGTGGCATAGAGGAGGGGACCGCCCAGGAGAGGGTACTGGAGGAAAGCGGAAGCGTGGCCAGCAGGGATAGGAGGCACCGCGCGTGCGTGAGGCTAGGGCAGGGGGCGGGGTCTCGGGGCCAGGGGTCCTGGGCTGGAATGGCTACGGGCGCAGGTAAGTGTGGGCCGGCGGTGCAGGGAGGGGCTGAGCCCGGGCGGGGAGAGAACGCGTTCCGGCTCCCTGAGCTGCCGCCCTTTTCCCCGAGCGACAGCTGCGCGGCCTCGGGGTGGCTGACGGAGCGGCCCCTGACCGGCTCCCTGGACTGGGGCCCACCGGCCGGGCGGGGTTGACACCGGGGAGGAAGGGTGTGCCCTTCGTTTGGCCTGGGACTGGGTCGGGCAGTTTCCACTTGATGGTTGCGAAGGAATGGGAGACGGAGAGACAGGTGCACCCGCTCCCCCAGACTGTGAGAGTAGGAGGCCGGTGATTACACGCCTCCCCGGGGACGGAACAGGTGTGCAGCCGCCTGTGGGGCCTGGGGCACAGGCGTGGGCTCCTCCATCCCTCGAGGACTGGGATGAGTGTGCTCCCCAGGTGTGAGGCTGGGGCTTGGATGGGGTGTCCACCTCTTAGGGTTGATACTCACGCCGGGAGGCTGGTTCTGGTTCCAGTCTCTCTGCCTGCAAGGTGTGCCCCAGAGGGAGGGCAGCCAGGGGAGCGGTGGGTCTCTAGCGTTTTGAGGCCACTCCTGCGTCTTGGTTAGTTTTCTCAAGGTGGTACCTGGGGAAGGAGGGAAACAGCGGCCTAAAGGGTGGGATGGAGGAAGACCAGCGAGAGAGGCTCCCTGGCTTGGGCAATCAGGAGCACCTGGAGCCTTCTCCAAATAGGCCCGCATCCTCCACACCCTCCCAATCCTAGAATGGACGGGAAGGCTTGTGTCCCTCTGCATTGCTCACCCTCTACCGTACCCTCCTGACACCCTCTCTCCACCCGCAATGTACCCTACAAAAACCAAAAACCCAAGCCGAACAAACATGGATGTTAATTTGTGGCATCAGCTCTACTACAGATATCTGTGATGGTCAGATAATTGCATGTCAGGTGTGTGTTTGAAGTCTATTTAATACAAATGGGGATGGAGGATCTACATATGTTTGTGTAAGATAGGGGTTTGCTCGTGGTTAAATTTAAGCAAAGAATAGATAGTGAAACCTCTGGCGATAGCTGGCTTGTTCCATAGAGTGCAGAGTAACGATACGTGTGCGGATGGGGAGGATTGTGGTTGAACTACTGGGCTTGATGTGTTAAAGAGACATAGTTACATGTGCAAAAATTGTTTCCAGACCTCTAAGAGTAATATGTTGATTATCCTTTATATAGCCCCTTTGTGCCTGGATGGATGTTTTATGTCTTTCAGAATATTGGGACATCTTGATGACTTTTAGCTGTATCTCATTCTTTTCGTAGACATTTCAACCATTGAGATATCAAATGTCAGTTATATATGTGAATGAAAAGTAAGGCCTTTTGAACTTAATGAAGAATATTTAACTTTTGATCTTTTTATAGTTTTAGAGGTTAGATAGGTTATCTTGACACACAGCTTCAGGTGTCATATGTGTCTATTTGTAAGATTAAACTGTTCTCTTCTTAACTGAACTTTGAATTAATGTTTGAATGATCTCCATTCTGTATAACAGCTCCCGTGTTACATCTTTCCAGTTTCCAAGCACCCAGAGTAAAGAGAAAACTCCTACCTTCAGTATTTACAAAACCACTGCTTGGCCAAATTGGACACAAGAATGTCCTCTGCCTACTCTTCTGGTTAGGCAGATATGGTGTTCGATTGGCAGCACCACCAATTACATGGTGGGAGTGAAGGAGGGGCAGTTTCCCAGAGGGAAGGTGGTGCAGGTACTGGGATGTTTTAACCATAATCAAGTTGGTCTTTCCCTCTGCAGTTGAGCAAGAAGCCTCCTCTTGCTCTTTTAAAAAATAAAAATAAATCTCGTGTGCCTGTACATCCTCCTTGACACCTTACCAAGACAACCTGAGGTGACAGTTAATTGGTAGTTAATTAAGATGAGTGGGAAGGCCACCATCTACTCAGTCTACAATTGAGTGGAATCCTACCTTCTGTGAATTTAACTTTTCACCCAGACCAGTTTAGTGAAGGCAGAAAAAATAATATATTTCAGCTTACACAAGGTTCATGTGCTTCTTAGGAGGAAGTTCTCTGAGGTTGGGGTGAGTCTTTGATTGAGATTAACATAGTAGTGGGGGACTTCTTAGAAGCTGGAAAGAAGTGATACTTTTTCTCTTTCATTCATTTTACTTATTGCCTCAAACACATTGATATAACGCTGATGAATAATGTTAGGGTTTATACATAATAGCTATTTGTAGACTTAGTTCTTCTTGTTTTGTATTGGTTAAAGGGGATTTAGATTTTTGTTTTCTAGAATGGGGCTATCAGGAGTTGTGTCTGACAGTTTATAGTAGTAATTTAGCACCATATGCAGGCAGGCAGGTCTCAGGCACTCTTTTTTTATTTTTTATTTTTTTAAAATATATTTTATTGATTTTTTTACAGAGAGGAGGGGAGAGGAATAGAGAGTTAGAAACATCGATGAGAGAGAAACATCGATCAGTTGCCTTCTGCACACCCCCTACTGGGGATCTGCCCTTGACCGGAATCGAACCTGGGACCCTTGAGTCCGCAGCCCAATTTCATTGTTTCAATTGAACATAATTAAAGCATAGTGATCAATCACAAAAACAATATGTAATTATATATGTGTTTGCCGATGGTCTTGGGCAACCCCTGTGAAAGGGTCATTTGACCCCCAAAGGGGTCGCGACCCACAAGTTGAGAACAGCTGTTCTAGAGAGAGGGAAGAGGGGGGTGGAGCGAGAGAGAGAGAAAACATTGATGTGAGAGAGAAACAGCAAATATTGCCTTCCATACACACCCTGACTGGGAATCAAACCTGCAAACTGGCTATGTGCCCTGGCCGGAAATCAAATCCAGGACCTTTAGGTGGTTGGGACCAACTGAGCCACATTGGCCCAGGCTCCTTCTTTAAAAATGTCATTTATTTTTTTTTTAATTTTTTAAAAATATATTTTATTGATTTTTTACAGAGAGGAGGGGAGAGGGATAGAGAGTTTGAAACATCGATGAGAGAGAAACATTGATCAGCTGCCTCTTGCACGCCCTCCACTGGGGATGCCCGCAACCAAGGTACATGCCCTTGACTGGAATCAAACCTGGGACCCTTGAGTCCACAGGCCGATGCTCTATCTGCTGAGCCAAACCGGTTAGGGCGTCATTTATTTTTTAAATTAAATTTATTTGGAAGACATTGGTTAATTACACTGTATAAGTTTCAAGTGTGTAGTTTTATAATACATCATCTATATATTGCATTACATCACCACCCAGTCTAGTCTCCCTCCGTCACCATATATTTGACCTCCTTTGCACTCTTCATTCTTCCCCCACCTCCTTTTCCCTCTGGTAACCACCCTCTGTTGTCTGTATTTCTGAGTTTATTTGTTTGTTGTTGCTTTCTGTTTGATATCCCACATATTATTGAAATCATATGGCTCTTGTCTTTTTCCATCTAACTTACTTTGCTTAGCACGATACTCTCAGGATCCATCCATGTTGTCGCAAATGGAAGTAATTCATCCTTATGGCTGAGTAGTATTCTATTATGTATATGTACCACATCTTCTTTATCCAGCCTTTCATTGAACAACACTTAGTTTTTTTCCATATCTTGTATACCATGTATAACGCTACATTGAACATAGGGATTCTTATATCTTTATGGATAAACTAGAGGCCTGGTGCACAAATTTGTGCACCAGTGGGGTCCCTCGGCCTGGCCTGTGGGATTGGGCTGAATCCGGCTCTCCGACATCCCCCGAAAGGTCCTGGATTGTGAGAGGCTGCAGGCCTGGCTGAGGGATCCCAGTGGTGCATGATAGGGGCCGGGGAGGGATGCAGGAGGTTGGCCAGCCGGGGAGGGACTGGGTGGGCTCCAGGGCATGTCCAGCCCATCTTGCTCAGTCCTGATCCGCCGGACCTCAGCAGCAAGCTAAGCTACTGGTCAAAGCGTCTGCCCCCTGGTGGTCAGTGCACATCATAGTGAGCAATTGAGCAGCCTTAGCATATCATTAGCATATTACGCTTTGATGGGTTGAACTGCTGACCAGCTGACCAGCCACTTAGCATATTAGGTTTTTATTATATAAGACTAGAGGCCCGGTGCACAAAAATTTGTGCAATCGGGTGGCGGGGGGGGAAGGGGGCCTCAGCCGGGCCTGTGCCCTCTCGCAGTCTGGGACCCCTCGGGAGATAACAATCTGCTGACTTAGGCCTGCTCCCAGGTGGCAGAGGGCAGGCCCAATCCCTAGGTGCAGCCCCTGGTCAGGCTGAG
>NW_006297821.1:3000802-3006098 GCF_000327345.1 Myotis davidii
CTGAGGCTAGGCTCCAGCTCTGAGGCCTGGTCTGCTGAAAGCAGGTATCTGGTTTTTGGGTTCTATAATCTAAACACTGTTTCAACTCCAGCTCTGAGATCCCGGCTGGCTAAAAGCAGGTTTCTGGGGTTTTGTTTAGCTTCTATATTTGTAACAATGTTTCCAACTGCAGGCTCAGAGGCCGAAAGCGGCAGACGGGGAACGTTGGTTTCCTCTGTCACTGAAGCAAGCAAGCCTCATGTTAGTTTCAAGCTGCCTGGCTGCCGGCCACCATCTTGGCTGGCAGTTAATTTGCATATCTCCCTGATTAGCCAATGGGAAGGGTAGCGGTTGTACGCTAATTACCATGTTTCTCTTTTATTAGTGTAGATAGGATGTTTTCAAAATGTTCAGGTAGATACACAGAAAAGAGATTGCTGGGCCATATGGTAGTTCTATTTTTAATTTTTGGGGGAAATCTTCATATTGCTTCCCATAGTGGCTGTACTAATTTATAGCAGTGTATGCGAGTTCCTTTTTCTCCACATCCTCTGCAACAGTTATTTCTTGTCTTATTGATAATAGCCATTCTAACATTTGTGAGATGGTATCTCATTGTGGTTTTGATTTGTTTTCCCTTATAGCTAGTGGAGTTGAACATCTTTCTATGTATCATTGCCCATTTGTATGTCATTTTGGGAAAAATGTTCAGGTTCTCTGCTCATATTTTATTTTATTTTTTTAATATATTATTGATTTTTTACAGAGGGGAGAGGGATAGAGAGTTAGAAACATCGATGAGAGAGAAACATCGATCAGCTGCCTCCTGCACACCTCCTACTGGGGATGTGCCCACAACCAAGGTACATGCCCTTGACTGGAATCGAACCTGTAACCCTTCAGTCCACAGGCCAACGCTCTGTTCACTGAGCCAAACTGGTTAGTTGGATTTTTTTTGTGTGTTTTATTTTTATCATTGAGTTGTATGAATTCTTTATAGATTTTGAATATTAGCCCCTTACAGGAGGTTTTCCACTTGGTTGGTTGCCTTTTTGTTTTGTTGAAGGTTTCTTTTTGTCTCTAAGCTTTTTAGTCCACTGCCCCCCCCTTTTTTTTTGTCTTTGGAGTCAAGTTTACTAGTATAAAATCCACTCAGAGACCAAGGTCCATAAGTTTAGTACCTATGTCATCTTCTATGTATTTTATTGTTTCAGGTCTTATATTTAAGTCTTTAATCCACTTTGAGTTTATTTTTGTGTATGGTGTCAAATAGCAGTCGTTTCATTCTTTTGCATGTGGCTTTCCTATTTTTCCAAAACCAGGGGGTAGCGTGGAACATGGCGGGATGGTGGAGCAGGTGAGGGGGTGGCGCCAGGCCATGGCGGGGTGCCAGGTGAAGCTGTGGGACTGCGAGGCTGGGGGCGCAAGCTGAGGTCCGATCCCCACAGGCCACTCCAAGGGACCCCATCTGTACACAAATTTGTGCACCAGGCCTCTAATGCAGTGGTTCTCAACCTGTGGGTCGCGACCCGTTTGGCGGTCGAACCACCCTTTCATAGGGGTCACCTAAGACCATCCTGCATATCAGATATTTACATTATAATTCATAACAGTAGCAACATTACAGTTATGAAGTAGCAACGAAAGTAATTTTATGGTTGGGTCACAACATAAGGAACTGTATTTAAAGGGCCAGAAGGTTGAGAACCACTGCTCTAGTGTTATATATTTCTAAGAACTTGTTTATTTCTTCTAAGTCATCAATTTTGGTAGTGTATAGCTTTTAATAGTATTCTTGTGTAGTGTTTTGTATTTTTGTAGTGTCCACTGTAATTTCTCTTTGACGTCTGATGTTGTTTATTTGGGTGTTTTCTCTTTTTTCCTTAGTAAATCTAGCTAGAGATGTCAGTTTTATTTATATTTTCAAAGAACCAGTCTTTATTGCATTATTTTTTTTTCTTTTGTCTTTTTGTTCTCTATTTTGTTTTATTCTGCCCTCATTTTTATTATTTTCCTTCCTTTTGTTGACTGTGGGATTGTTTTGTTCTTTTTCTAGTTCTTCAAGGTGAAATGTTAGGTTGTTTGAGATTTTTCTTGAGGTAGGCCTGTAACGCCGTAAACTTCCCTCTTACCACCACTTTTGCTGCATTCAAAAAATTTTGATATATGGTATTGTCATTCTCATTTGTCTCTATCTATCTTTTGATCTCTTTTATTATTCTTTGACCTAGTCATTGGTCAGTAACATGTTGTTTAATCTTCACATATTTGTGGGTTTTCCAGCTTTCTTCTTGCAGTTGATTTCAGATTTCAAAGCATTGTGGTTGGAGAATATGCTTGGTATGATTTAAATCTTCTTAAGTTTGTTTAGGCTAGTTTTGTGTCCCAAACATATGAATTCTTTGAGAATGTTCCATGTCAAGCACTCTTCCTTTCCTTCGCTTTTCTTTTTAATATTTGTTGTTCTGTATGTACCTCCTAAGATTTAAATGACCACTCTTCTCATTTAGATATTTACCAAGAGAAGAGAAAAAAAAACAGCCTTCTGGGCATTTTCATAGTGACAGCTCTAAGCACTGTGGGTCGTAGTTACCTACATGTGCCAATTCTTGGAAAGAAACGCAGGGGTCAGGTAAGCAGCTCATCTCAGTATAGAGTAGCATTGCCTCTAACACAGGGCCTGCTTCTAAGGTGAAACTGAGTACTCTTGAAAATTGAGTACCTTCAAAGTACCCTGGGAAAGGGTCATGCTGGAGATTGACATAGGATCTCTCAGGAAGTCCAACACAGCCAGCTTTTGCTCCATGTTGGAAGAGCATGCTGTTTGTTATTTTGAGCACAGATGAAGTTGATTGCTTGTGCATGCAAAAACTGAGACTGACCGAAGACAGCAGATAATCCATTTCCTCTCCCAGGCTCACTCTGAAGCACGTAGTTTTTGAGTGGAACAGTATACAGAGTCCCTGGCTCTTTGTGAATCATTTCTTTTTCTCTCGTTCCCTTTGTTAAAGATAATAGATGAGTTCCTGTAAATTGAATGGATATATGATACATTTTCACTGTTTTCATCTTGGCCTATCGGCTGAATTAATGTAAAAGAACATGAAACATCTGAATTTGTGGAGTTTGTGTCATGTTACACATGAGCAAAATGTTCACTAAAAGATAAAATCAGTGTTATGGATTTTAAAAAAAATCTCACCTGGATATAAAGAATGGAACTTGCAAGGTGGGAGGCTTTTTGGGGTAGAACAACTAACCGCATCTTATTTTAAATGACCAGAACTGCTATTTGAAGCTCTGGAAACCAGTAATGAAGTGTTGCTTGGCTGTTTACTAGTATGTAGGGAAGGAGGGTGGGAATGACTGGCTGGCTGCATTGGTGGGTTGATTAGGCATTGGAAATACAATGGTGAAAAAGACAGATCTTTGCTCTCCTGGAACCTGCATTCCAATAGAGGGAAGGGAATGGTGGTTCAGATGCTAAAAAAATGATTGTGACATAATCCTATATAATAAAAGTGTAATATGCTAATTAGACCAGACATCTTTCTGGACGACCTTCCTGATGAAGCCAGGGCTGTGAGGGAAGCCCAGGTCCTGAGTGCCTGCTGGCAGCCGCAAGGAAGCCCGGGTCCTGGGTGCCTGCCGGAGAGAAGCTTGGGGAAGCTCAGGTCCCAGGTGCCAGAGGGAAGTTGGTGCTGGCAGCCAGGGGAAGGAAGGCCTACTCTTGCACGATTTTTATGCATCAGGCCTCTAGTTAGTGTAATAAAAGAGAACAATATAAGTACATATTAACAGGGAACCTAGTCTACCTGGTAGGTGAGCAGGACAAAAAAGGTTCTTTTAGGAATCAAAGTTTTAGCTGCTATCTGAAGGATGAATATGATCAGCAGTAGTTGATAAGCCTGAATAAATAAAGGTAGAACTCAGTTATAACTTGGCTTATTAAGGTGTAGATTCCTATAATCTGTGAGACAGTATCCTCTAAAGCTTAGCAGTTACAGGTAATAAAACATGTATTTAATTTGTAAGACAGGTGTTTTCCCATCTTCCAGTTTCTGTGTTAATCAGCAAATATTTATTGAATGTTTACATAGCTATGCAAGTCAGTGAGCCCGGTGATGTGGAGTATACAAAGAAGCATGGTCCCACTTTTATTGTATAGTTGGCGAGAAAAGACATAGTCACATGGTACGTTAACTAATGAATCAATATGAGGAAAGTGGCATGTCACTGTTCTAAAGAAGATACGCATTCTGGATTTAGAGGAGGCTTGGGGGAAGGAAGTTGTCCAGAAGGAAGGAAGGAAAGAAGGAACTTAGATAAATGGAGAAGAAAAGGAAAGGGAAGGTCAAGTAGAGTGACTAGACATGGAGAGAAAGTGGAAGCTATTCTTGAAGCACTGAATTCAAATAGCGAGTTTAGTTGTAAGGGAAAGTAGGGCCAGCTCATGTGATGTCTGGAATCATAGGCTTTGAATTAGGAATTTTATCCTGTAGGCATTGGGGAGCTCTTAAAAATGAGTCTAGGCCTCCTGGTGCTTACCACAGGCTGTGTTCATACACTGACTGTATAGAAATAGGAGGCAGAGTAAACTCACCCCATATACACCTCAGCTCAGGCTCTTCCCCTGGTCTGTATTGTGAATGGGGAAACATTGAGGAAAAAAAAATGAGTCCATTTACCCAAGAAATATAGTAGAAAACTAACAGAAGTTAATCCTCTATTGTATTTTTCTTTACAAAACAAACCACAAGAAGACAACGCAAAACAAAGAAGTAAGTGGAAGAAAACCGGGATTGGGAAAGCTAGAAACAAAGTTGGCATGTAAACTTGTTGGCATATCATGATTTTGTGATAGCTTTCTGGGATACAGTAAATTAAAAAACAAAACCACACACTTGATTTGATTTCACTGTAATGTGAAAAGTTCTAGGATCCTGGCACTTGAGAACAGTTGGGAATGTTTGCCAAAGTAAAAAAACAAGCAAACAACAACAACAACAAACTGTTGAAAGAGTTCCACATTAACCTGTCCTAATCTAGGTCACATTCTAGAGTTATTATTCAGTTGGCCAATGTCATAATGGGGTCATTGCTGTTTATATTATTTATATGTATATATATTTTTAATGGTCCTTGAATCTATTATTAATTAGTTGGGAAGAACCTTATTAAGAGGAAACAACCTTAGGAACTATCAAGATGTCTGATAATCTTCTGTTATTTATTTATTTAAATTCTTTATTTTTGAAAGTATTACATATGTCTCCTTTTTCCCCCATTGACCTCTCCCCACCTGCTCCTGTCCCGC
>NW_006297821.1:3006473-3015772 GCF_000327345.1 Myotis davidii
TAGCCATTCTGACAGGTGTGAGATGGTACCTCATTGTCATTTTGATTTGCATCTCTCGGATGATTAGTGACTTTGAGCATTTTTTCATATGTCTCTTGGCTTTCTGTATGTCCACTTTCGAAAAGTGTCTATTTAGGTCCTTTGCCCATTTTTGATTAGATTGTTTATCTTCCTTTTGTTAAGTTGTATGAGCTCCCAAGGTGTCAGATAATTTTAAGTCAGAACTATTAAAATATTAGTTTATCAGCACTCAGAAGAGGACAACATTCTGGGTGATCATGAGATCATGATTCTGTGACATACATTTCCTGTCATATTAATTTGACTAAGACAGTTGAGGTTATCTGTCATGTTGTCTGCAGAAACTGTCTGGCATTGCATTGCCTTAAGAATGATAAAAACACTAGATTACCCAATGATTAGGTGAAGAACTAGTTGTAGAATTGTATTTCAAGAGGAAATTATCAGTAGTTTATTGCCAACCTCCGCACTGAGATAGCACTTAAGTGTTTTCTGAAGACAGTATCAGCATCAAGTGTGTAATATTAAGTGTCATATATTAAGCATTTCACCATTGTTCTGCATATTGAAATGAAAAGCTTGCTCAATGAATATTTGGGCAACACCAAGTAACAAGGGATGGGTTAGTATTTCAGAATGTTGAAGATGTTACTAACAAATAATTGAAATTTATTAGTATATTTGTTCCCTATTGTTAATGTGACAGATTGCCACAAATTTAGTAGCTTAAAACATAGATTTATTACTGTCCAGTTCTGTGATTCACAGATCCAGCACCAGTCTTCGTAGGCTAAATTCAAGCTGTGGCAGGGCTGGGTTCTTCTGGAGGTTCCAGGAGAGAATCCCCTACTTGTCTTTTGCAGCTTCTAAAGACTGAGTGAATTCCTTGTCTTCTGGCACCCTTCCTTCATCTTCAAAGCCTACAATATAGCATCTTCTGTTGTCACATCTCATCCTCTGGCACATTCTTCTGCCTCCCTTTTCCGTCGCTAAAGACCCTTGTGATTCCATTGGGCCCACCAGATAATCCAGGAAAATATCCCAACTCAAAATCCGAATTTAATCAAAACTGCAGATCCCTTTTGACACGTAACAGTCAGAGGTTCTGGGGATTAGAAAGGGCATCACTGGGCACTGTTATTCTGCCTATGACAGGTAGGTTCAGGCACACTCAGTTTCTAAAAAGTTTATAGAAGCTGCTCTGGTGAACTCTTTTTTTTAAAAAAAAATGAGCATTGTGATCTTTTGATTCAGCAGTTCTACGAGTATTTGGGCTGGAAACATTTATTGACATAAAGAAAGGAAAAACTGCTGGTTAGTGACAAAAGAGGACGTTGATGTAAAAAAAGCCATAATTTTAGAATGAGTTAGTAGTATAAGATACTTATCATAATTAAGTTTTTATCTAGTGTGCGTGTCACTTTGCTGGAGGCTGTGCTAGTCTTAGGCAAAACCCCACAGCTCATCTCATGAATAAACTTCTAATATTATATTAGAAGCATATCCTTCTGATAAGGTATTCTTTTGATAGCTTAGTGTGGGCTACATCATAACAAAATATTGGCTCTTGTTTCAGGGTCTTTAACTTTAAAAGAATTTGGAGATTTTTGAGGAAATTTTAAATGATAATAGCTAATATTTCTTGAAAGCCTATTCTGTGTCCAAGCATTATTTTAAATGTTTTACAGTCACTGTATCATTTATTCTTGCAAAATAGGTAGTTGCATTCCTAGGAGTCAGGACTCTCAATTGTAAGTGACCAAAAAAAAGAAAATCGGGAGAGTATTTTGGCTTATGTATCCAAACTTCCAGAGCTAACTTCATAGAAAATTGGAAACTTGCGACTTGAATGATATCAGGACACACTTTCCTCTTCTTTCCTGCTTGTGTTTGTGGGTTGATTTAATTCTTGCTAGAGAATCTGAACCTAGAATGTAAATTGTGTCTGTAGAGGTAGATTTCCAGTAACAGATGCATAGTAGGTGTTTGGTTGATATGTACTGAATAAATGATCTCCTTTTCTGCAGAATAGGGTGAGGCAGGGAGAGGTGCTGCCCAGCCTTATTACTCATTGTTTAAAGCAGCGGTTCTCAACCTGTGGGTTGCGACCCCTTTGGTGGTTGAATGACCCTTTCACAGGGTTCGCCTAAGACCATCCTGCATATCAGATATTTACATTACAATTCATAACAGTAGCAACATTACAGTTATGAAGTAGCAACGAAAATAATTTTATGGTTGAGTCACAACATGAGGAACTGTATTTAAAGGGCCAGAAGGTTGAGAATCACTGGTTTAGAGAACAATGGCAATGGATCTTTCTCACCAGTTCCATTTTAATGAATCCCGGTGAAGGACTCTGGTTACTTTAGGCAATCTCTATTAGTAGGGGATTTAATTTTTTATTTTATTTTAATTTTTTAAATTAAATCTTTATTGAAAGTATTACAGATGTGTCCCCCCCGCCCAACCCCCCATTGATCCCTTCTAGCCTCCTCTGCTCCAGGCCTTCACCTCCTATTGTCTGTGTCCATGGGTTATGCATATATGCATACAAGTTCTTTGGTTGATCTTATCCCATCCAGCCATCTACCCTCCCACGCCTTTCCTCTGAGATTTTTGATTGGCGGCCTCCACAAGAACCACATGGTTTGAAGGAGCCCGTTCCAGAACAAGGGGTGCTGCTCTGTGTAAAGAACACAAAGAGCCTCAGTAAAGTTCATCTTACAGATGTAGAAATAGACAGGCTCCAAAAGGATAGACAGATTGACCAAGGTTACCGGTAGGAACTGGTAAAGTCTAGATTCAAGCCTGATTTTAATTGACCCTTTGACTTGTGTTCTTTTCACTTTGCTACCACATCACATCAATCACCGGAGCTCAGTGAGGTGAAGGTTGGAAATGAAGTAGGGTAGCATGGCAGGACGATGTTCTTTTATTGGTGTTCAGAGATGCTGACTGAGCAGTTCTGTGAGCCTCTAATTCCAGATAGGAGATATAAAAAGAACTAGAAAAAAGTTGTTCTCTTTTCTCAGTTATTTTAGAAAGACAAATGCAAAGAATGAAACATTGTAGGTTATTGATAATTTATATAAAAGCTTTCTTTTTCTCTCTATGGTCTTCTACTATTTAAGTGCGTGTTTCTATAATAATAAAAGCGTAATATGCTAATTAGACCGGACAGCTGAATGACCTTCCGATGTCATTCTGGACGTACTTCCAGATGAAGCTGTGGCGGTGGGGGTGGGGTCGAGGCAGAGGCGGTTAGGGGCTATCAGGCAGGCAGGCGAGCAGTTAGGGGTGATCAGACAGGCAGGCAGAATGGTTAGGGGCGATCAGGGAGGCAAGTGAGCAGTTAGGGGCAATCAGTCAGGCAGGCGAGAGGTTAGGGGCGATCAGGCAGGTAGGTAAGTGGTTAGAAGTGATCAGGCAGTCAGGCAAGTGGTTAGGGGCGATCAGGCAGACAGGTGAGCAGTTGCGATCAGGCAGGTAGAGTGGTTAGGGGTGATTAGGCAGGCTGGCGAGTGGTTAAGGGCAATCAGGCAGCCAAGCAGAGTGGTTAAGGGTGATCAGGCAAGCGGTTAGGGGCCATCAGGCAGGCAGTCAGGTGAGCAGCTAGGGGCAATCAGGCAGGCAGGCAGAGTGGTTAGGGGTGATCAGGCAGGTAGGCAGAAGCAGTTAGGGGTGATCAGGCAGGCAGGTGAGTGGTTAGTGGCAATCAAGCAGGCAGGCGAGTGGTTAGGGGCCACCAGGCAGGCAGGCGAGAGATTAGGAGCCAGCGATCCTGGATTGCGAGAGGGTGCAGGCCAGGCTGAGGGACCCCCATCCCCCCTGTGTATGAATTTTGTGCACTAGGCCTCTAGTATACACATATGAATAAATCTCAGTAACTTTCCTGAGGAATCACTGAATATAAATTTAATTGTGCATGTTTGCAAACATTCTTTGACTAATTGTAATAATTTTTGCTAGGTGGTACAAACAAGAGTGAACTTTATTAAGAAGTAACTTTTCATGAGCTAGCTCAGTTTTCTTTGAAGAAAGGCATATAATATTGCTAATATTGCTACCATATTTGGCTCATTGCAAAAGAAGCAGTACATTTAGTAACTGAGATTGGAAGGATACTTTCTAATGTTGCCAGATACAGAGTACCCTCAATTATGTCTTTTAGGAATATATTTAATAGCATGTGTTTTATAAAAGCCTTAGAGTCTATCTTCTGTGGCATGTGAAAGAAATTAGTCTGTATTTGATAATATGCCAAATGTACTAGCTAGAAAAAATTGGTTTCAGCCCTTAAAAAAACAGTCTTCATGAGTCATACACATAGTAGATATTAATTTTTTTAGTGTGACAAAACTGAAACACTGAAGGAAGTGAAATTAATTGTAAGTATGGGAACATGGGGAATTAATGGTGATGGAAAAAATAAAATAAAGAAAATAAAAAATGAGCCTAATTAAACAAAAAAATGAGCCCAGTTAGATAACATTTTGTATTTTGGGCATGTTATGTATTTAAAAAACAACAACATGCTCTATTCCCTTTAAAAAATTAGCTCTTTCAATGGCTCAGCGGTTGTCAGCTCTTTTTTCTTACTTTTGCCTTTACTTCACTAACGTGAAGGCAAGAGTAAGAGTAAGAGGAGTTTGGTGGGGAGAATTGTTTTTATTATCATTATTACTATGGCATTGTTTCTGTTTTCATATTTTTATTTCTTTATTCTAAGCAGGTAGAGCTAAGTGATGGATTTTTAAAAGTTTGGTCAATTGGAGTCTAATTATAACAAACTAAAAACATTTAAAAGTAAATTTAATCTCTATACCTATAATTACTTTTTCCTGGCTATATTTTTAGTTTTCTAGAAATTTTGCAGATAATTGCGTGCTAGACAATTTTGTGAATAAACAAAATTATCTGTTTCTTTTTAAAAAAATATATTTTTATTGATTTCAGAGAGAGAGAGAGAGATAGAAACGTTAGTGATGAGCAAGAATCACTGATTGGCTGTCTCCTGCACACCCCCTACTGGGGATTAAGCCCGCAACCCAGGCATGTGCCCTGTCTGGTAATTGAACCGTGACCTCCTGGTTCATAGGTTGACGCTCAACCACTGAGCGACGCCAGCCTGGCCATCTGTTTCTTTTTGATATAGCATTGTATTATTTAGTGCTGTGAAATCTACAAAAAAAAAAAAGTGCACACTTTTTTAAAAAAAAGTATTTCAGTTTTCCCTGAAAATATCCATGTTTCTGTATGACTGGCTTTCTTTCTAGAAATCTCTAGTTGGTTGTGGAATTATTTTATTTCAGCAAAATTGTTACCTACCCTGATAGATCTTAACCCTTCGATTTACTAGTATCACATTAAGTGACTAGCTATTCATTTTGGGCTCTTTGTGTCTACCCAAAGCTCCCTGAGGGATCTGTGGCCCTGTGTAGATGCCAGTGAAAAACTTGGTCTATCAGCTTATCTACAGAGGAATTGGAGATCTACTCTGAGGTTTAAGAATGTGATGAAAGGGTTAATTGTAGCTTTTGGCAACAGTTTGTCCTTATGCTCTTAGGAACATAAATCTAATTAATACCAGGTCTGGTTACTGCGTTTATCCCAAGTCTGTCACTATCACCAGACTTAGGACTTCGGGTGGTGGGTCCCTTCCTAGACTCCTGAGTTAGATGTTCTTCCTTTATGCTCCCATAGAAGCCCAGCTCCATATCATACCTCATATCCCAGTTTTGATTTCCCTTTGCTTATAATCAGATGACTAAGTTTCCCAAAAGCCTGATCAAGTAAGTCTTCAGAATGTCCAGTTGAGGAAATCTAAACAACATATTATTTTCTTTTTTGAAAAGAGATCATCATTCAGGTCATCATGATTTAAGGCCAGAAAAACAAACAAACAATAACTTGCTTGGATTGACTGAATACAGTT
This sequence comes from Myotis davidii, assembly GCF_000327345.1. Taxonomy (NCBI): domain Eukaryota; kingdom Metazoa; phylum Chordata; class Mammalia; order Chiroptera; family Vespertilionidae; genus Myotis; species Myotis davidii. Next base: position 3,012,433 of record NW_006297821.1, read on the forward strand.
CTTAAAAGTAAATATGGAAAACGAACCAGACCATGAAAATGTGGAACAGAGCCTCTGTGCCAAGACTACTGAAGAAGAACTGAATAAATCTTTCAATCTAGAAGCTTCACTTTCGAAATTCTCCTACATAGATCTGGACAAGGAACTGGAGTTCAAAAATGATTTGGTAAAATTCAACTTTTGTTAAGTGATGAATTCGACAGGAATTTGATTAGATTGTACTTTATAATCAAAGACTTTAAATCTATCATTTTTGCATGGATTAATAAGAGTCTGTATACAGTTTTATGAGATACTATCACTCTTCATCTGTATAGTTCATTTTAGTTTATGAAATACTTTATTACATGTTCTCATTTGAGCTTTACAATACTCTGACAATCCATTTTATGAAAGAAGAAACTGAAGTGCCACTATATTAAATGACTTAAGATCATAGAGCTAGTGGTAGGTTTAGAATTCTTACATAGTAATTCCCACCCCCACCCCCCATGAGAATATTTAATGACAAATTGTTTGACCTAGTTAATCTCACCATCATTTATGAAATGACTAACAAATACAATGTCAGACCTTTGTATATATAGCTTATATGACTTATGTCTAAACTTAGAAAATTAAGAATTGTCGTAAAACATGCTGTTTTGTCATATCTAAGAAAGTAGATGCCAAAGTCCTTCAACAGAAGCTTTCTGGAAAGGGCTGTCAGGATGGTGTAGTCAGTGCATATTTGCACTTTATAATCACTGATAGGTGGATGGGAAAGGAAACAATTTTGTAGTCTTTTGACCTAATCTTTATTACCATGGATTTTTATTGAGTTGCTTTCTGTGTGATCAGTTTGGTAGTAGGTGTGTCTCTTAATTAATGGTTCAAAATTAATTAAAACACATGATTGTAAGAGGGAAAGCATCATTGTGTGAGCATTAATTTCTTTTCTCTATTTAGATTGATGACAAGGAGTTTGATATTCCTCAAGTTGATACTCCTCCAACATTAGAAAGCATACTAAATGAGGTAAGTATATATTAGTGATCATTTTATGGTATTGATTATAATACTACTAGATTAGTTATAGTATACTAGTATATATCAATATCTGCACTGTCCAGTGTGGGAACCAGTAGCCACATGTGGCATTTTAAATTTACATTAATTATAGTTAAACAAGAATTAAAAATTCAATTCCTCAGTTGTACAAGACACATTTCAAGTGCTCAGTACTCCACATGTAGCTAGTGGTTACTATAGTGAACAGCAGAGAAGCAAACTATTTCTATCTTTGCAGAAAGTTCTGTTGGACAGTGCTGATCTAGATTGTGAGCTTTTTAAGGGCAGAAGCCATGTCTTGGTCGTCTTTGTGCCCAGTACAATGCCTCCTATACTTGGTGGATTTAAAAAAAATGTTTTATTAAGTGAGCTGAAATACTAAACTCTTATCACTTTTGAGATTTGTATTATGTTTTGATAACATTATCGCTACCAGTGATATTCAAATAGCTCGTCCTCTGATATTAAAGAGCATCTGCAGCCTTGCAATGTGCCTCATCATCCTTCTATATAAAGAAAAAACAAACTCCATAATTTATCTTATGAGTACTAAGTCTATTAAAAAGTTTCTCAGACTTTTGAAATGATGTTATCCTTATCTGAATTAGCGATATAAAGACTTTGTAAAGGAACTTTGTGGAAGTACATGTTTGTGAAATATACCCTGCATCTGCTGACAATTCTTCAACTCAGTCTTCTTGATCTTTTACAAACTTGCTTAAGACTTCCCTTGAAGGTTTTAGCTTCTATTATTTAATGTATAAATCTATTTCAGATCCTTGGTTGTGTTTTCTAAAAACACAATAATGATGCAAAGTTTCCCCAACATAAATGCCCACTGATCCCACAGCTCTGAGTGAGTTGGGCCTTGGTCTTTATTATTTCTTTCCGTATACTACTTTTAGGGTAATAGCCAACACTTTATTATAGGATGGGAACTACTTTCTTTGTGAATTGTATCTTTCATTTTTCTCACATGACTTTTATTTCTATTTTTATATTAGTTGATATTGCTGTTACTTTAAAAGAAAACTTTTTATTGTTGAGAGCATTACAGATGTTCCCCCCCATTACACCCCCCCCGTCCCCCCATTGCATCACTCCACCTAAATCCCACCCTGTCCCAGGCCTTCACCACCCTATTTATTGTTTATGTCCATGGGCAATGCATGTATGCATGCATATACGTTCTTTGGTGAATTCCGCCCTCCCCCCCCCACACACACACACAAACACACACACAATCTTCCCTCTAAGATTTGTCAGTCTGTTCCATGTTTCCAGGTCTCTGGTTCAATTTTATTCACCAGTTTATTTTGTTCATTAGACTCCTTGTTTGTTTATTTTGATTTTTAGATTCAATTGTTGATAGATATGTATTTATTGCCATTTTATTATTCATATTTTTGACCTTCTTCTTAAAGAAGACTCTTTAGCATTTTATGTAATACTGGTTTGGTGGAGATGAGGTCCTTTAGCTTTTTCTTGTTTCTGAAACTCTTTATCTGACCTTAAATTCTAAATGATAGCTTTGCTGGGTAGAGTAATCTTGGTTGTACGTTTTTGCTTTTCATCACTTTGATTATTTCTTATCACTCTCTTCTGGCCTACAGTGTTCAGAAATTAGCTGACACTCGTATTGGTGCTCCCTTATAAGTAACTGTTTTTCTCTTGCTGCTTTTAAGATTCTCTCTTTGTCTTTAACCTTTGGCATTTTAATTATGATGTGTCTTGGTGTGGGTCTCTTTGGGTTCATCTTGCTTGGAACTCTCTGTGCTTCCTGGACTTGTATGTCTATTTTTTTTCACCAGGTAATGGAAGTTTTCTGTCATTATTTTTTCAAATAGGTTTTGAATTTGTTGCTTCCTCTCTTCTGACACCCCCAGGATGTGAATGTTGGTATACTTGAAGTTGTCCCAGAGACTCCTTATACTGTCTTTATACTTTTTATTCTTTTTTCTTCTTGCTCTTCTGATTGGGTGTTTTTTGCTTCCTCATATTCCAAATCAATGATTTGATTCTTGTAATCCTCTACTCTACTGTCAAATCCCTGTAAATTATTTTTTAATTCAGTTAGGGTATCCTTCATTTCTAATTGGTCCTTTTTGGGTTTTTTGGTTTTTGTTTTTTTTTAAATGTATTTTTATTGGTTTTTTACAGAGAGGAAGAGAGAGGGATAGAGAGTTAGAAACATTGATGAGAGAGAAACATCAATCAGCTGCTTCCTGCACACCTCTTACTGGGGATGTGCCCGCAACCAAAGTACATGCCCTTGACTGGAATCGAACCT
>NW_006297821.1:3015910-3064461 GCF_000327345.1 Myotis davidii
GAGGTAGATATACTTTGTCTCCTGGAGTTGGTAGAGTGGCCTTGTGTAGTAGATATCCTCTAGTTCCCAATGGCTCAGCTTCCCCAGTCACCTGAGCTGGACACTGTTAGGTTTGCCTGTTTGTGGCTATGTGTATTGTCCTGTTGTAGTTGAGCTTTGATTACTGTTGGCATCACTGGAAGGAATTGACCCCCCAGACCAATTGGCTGTGAGGACAGCTGCAACTACAGTGAAATAACTGCTGTGCAAGTCCAAGCAAGTCCATGGAGCAGGACTTGCTTTAGTGGGTCTTTGGTGCTCACCCAGTCCAACCCTTGATTGTGTTGCTCCTGGATATGGTGGGGTTGTAATTTGCTATAGTCTGAAGCTGACCACAGGGTGCACTCTCTCAGGGGCTCCTGGGAGGTGCAAAGTCAACCACTGCCTGTGCTTTGCCTGGGGCCAGCTGGCACAAGCTACAGCGTGACCTACAGATGCCACTACTTGTGTTGGGCTTGGAAGTGCCCATTCCAACCTGTGCACCAAGGCAGGGTGCTGCTAGTGCGGGGCCTGGGACCACTTAGCAAGAGGTACGGGGCATGCTGAGGCCAGCTGCTGCTTGTTTGAGAGATTTTAGGGAAGTCTGAAGCCTGAGCTAGGACAGGTCATTCATTTGGAAAAGCCACTACAAACAGCTTGGGAGGGGCTGCAAATTGGATGGGGCAGGGTCTCAGGGAAGAAGGTAAAGGGGGCGGGGGATAAGTGTTGATGGGAGATGACTTGACTTGGGGTGATGAACACATAATACAATAAATAGATGATGTATTATAGAATTGTATACCTGAAACCTGTATAATTTTCTTAACTGTCACTCTATAAATTTATTAAAAAGTAAAAAAGAAAAGAAAAGAAACTGAACAGCCTTCACACCTCAAGGGAGCTAGGCAGGCAAATAAGTGAAAGTAAAAATAATTTAAATTGTAGAACATTATGAAGACTGTAGGGGGGCAAATGTGTGAAAGGAAATGACTTTTAAGAAGAAAAAAATGAAAAGAGCAGAAGTAGAAAGTTTAAATAAGCACTTGCTCTAGGACAGTGGTTCTCAACCTTCCTAAAACCGCGACCCTTTAATACAGTTCCTCATGTTGTGGTGACCCCCAATTTCATTGTTACAAATTGAACATAATTAAAGCATAGTGATTAATCACAAAAACAATATGTAATTCTATATGTGTTTTCCGATGGTCTTAGGTGACCCCTGTGAAAGGGTCATTCAATCCCCAAAGGGGTTGCTACGCACAGGTTGAGAACCGCTGCTCTAGGATATGTGGGTTCAGATGTTCATCAAAATCAACCTGGAGAGAGTCTGGGAAGAAATAGACATCCAAGATATTCACAGGTTGGAAAGGCAGAGATTACTGAGACATCCTAAATTTCAGAATTTAGGTATGAAATAATGTTGCTAGGCCTTATCATCCTTTGAAACTGTGCTATCTCTGAAGTTTTTAATTTTCAAGTTCCATTCTCTAACTATAACAACCTCCCCTGCCACTCCCTTCCATTAAACCTGGTCTTTAACCTCATCAAGACCATGTCTCTTGATCCTTCTTAGGTTCCCATTCTCTGAGAGTAGTCCTGGCTTCACTTCAATCCTACTGTTGCATTGTGCTGTCAGAAAGCTCTTTTGAACTTTTTATTGAAGTATAACATACATATAGAAAAAGTGCACAAATCATAAGTGTACGGTTGGTGAATTTTCACAAACTGAACGCCCTATGTAACCAGGATCCAGAAGAAGAAGGAAAACATTACTAGTACAGCAGAAGCTCCTTTTGTGCCCCTTCAGTACCCAAGCCATTCTAACTTCTACCACCATTGATTAGCTTGCCTGCTTTGAACTTTATATACATGGAATTATACATTATGGGTTTTTGAGTGTCTGACTTAACTTTTCTCAATATTATATCTTTAGATTTAGTAATATTTTTGCATATAATTGTTCATTCCCATTGCCATATGAAATTTTTATGTATATACCAGTGATGTCGAACCTTTTGAGCTCGGCGTGTCAGCATTTTGAAAAACCCTAACTTAACTCTGGTGCCGTGTCACATATAGAAATTTTTTGATATTTGCAACCATAGTAAAACAAAGACTTATATTTTGGATATTTATTTTTTATATTTAAGTGCCATTTAACAAAGAAAAATCAACCAAAAAAATGAGTTCGTGTGTCACCTCTGACACGCGTGTCATAGGTTCGCCATCACTGGTATATACATACATAAAGACACACATTTCTATGGGATATAAACCTAGGTGTGGAATTGCTGAGTCATCAGATATGGGTATGTTCAGCCTTGGTAGATTCTGCCATGGGTTTTTCAAAGTGGTTGTAATAATATATACTTTAGCACATGTATGGTGTTCTGGTTACCCTATCCTTACCAACTTTTGAATTTTTCTCTCTTTTTCACTTAGCCATTCCTTCATATAAGTGTGTGGTGGTATCACCTCATAGTTTTTAATCTGATATTCCCTGGAGACTGATGAAAATGGGTACCTTTACATATATTTGGCCATTGGATATCTGTTTTGTGAATTGCCTTTTTTATATCTTTTGTCCACTTTTCTGTTAAACTTTTTCTTTAACTTATCCTGTAAGCTCTCAACCCTGGCTTAACTTTGCTATTTTCTTTAATTATATCCCCATGTGTTTAAGAAAACCAAATAAGATTCTGATTGACTCTCCTGTTTAAGACCTTTGCGCTATAGTTCTGATTTCTGAATTATTTCCTTTCCCTTTTCCTAGAAGTTGTTCCATTCTTGTACAGCTCTCAAGTAGCATAATATTTCCTTGCTAACCTTAACCCTGTTCTTAGCAGACTTGTGTGTGGAGATATCTGAAAAGCAGTTGGAAATATGAGCCTAAACCTCAAGAGAAATGTTGAAACTGATGATACAGATTTTGAAGCCATTAGCATGACATTGTACTTGAAGCTATAGATATGGATTCGCTTGTTCCTATAGCTAGTGAAGCAGGAAGAGTGCTAAGAATATAATCCTGGGGATCAGTATCATTTAAAGGTTAGACTGAGGAGAAAATAGAGAACATGACTGCTAGAAGAGACCACGTAACTTGGAGGATTACCAGCAAAGAGATGTACTAGAAACTAAGGGAAGAGAAAGTTTCAAGTAGGGATTGGTCAGTAGTAGTGTTGAATGAAGCATAGAGGATGAGAACATACTAACTGAAAATAGGCCAGTGGATTTGGCTAATTTCAGCAAGGGTAGTTGTCAGTAGCTGGTAATGGGTGGAGAAAGTAGAGATAATGAGTATGGACTTCTCTCTTAAAAACATTAATGGAAATGGTAAGGCAGAAGTAGTCCAGCTGAAAGAGAACGTATGATCAGAACATTTTTCTTTAATGTCTGTTGCTCAGAATCCACTTGTTCAAAGCCGAACTCCTCATTCTGCTTTATCTGCCACTCTGCTTTCTTATCTCAGCAATATCACCTTTTGCCTTGTTTCTCAAGCTGAAATCCTTGGAGTCTGCTTTGACTTCTGCCTTAAACTCCCTTCCCCCATATAAATGATAACCACAGATTTAGGATTTTATCTCAGTAATATCTCTGTCATTATTCTTTTTCTTGATCTCTTCTGTTGCATTCCTAGGCTGGACTCCTCTCTTTCCTTGATGTTCCAATAGCTTTCTTACTGGTTCTTAATAGTCTCTCTGCCTCAGTCTCCCCCTTCTGCCCTCATCCATCTTCACACTGCCCCATTTATCTTTCTAAAACATGGTTCCTATGATGCGTGTCCACTTAAAAATCTCAGTTGCCTTCCCACTGCCTACTCTCTATAGGACACTAATTCATTAAACAAATGAGTACTGATTATGTGTCAGGTATTGTACTAGGCACTAGGGATACAGTGGTGGACTAGAAAGACATGGACTCTGCTATCACGTAGCTCCATGGGATATAAGGCTTTTTATGATTTGTGTTATAGTTTATTTTTCTTTCTACCATCACCTCCAACTCCTCCTCATATACTCCAGTCATTTTGGACTACTTCTTTTTCCATTATGAAATCACTGTGTTTGCACATGCTCTTTCTAACCCATAATGCCTTTCTTGTGTTGCCTGTCATATTTCTCATTGTGCACTATTTATAGTCAGGTGATATTTGTTTTCTTCTAATTAGCCATTGACTGTTACTTAACTAGAAGCACATCTATACAAATTTGAATTTTAAGAAATATTCTGCAGCTAACAATAATCTGCATAATTGCTCCTTCTTCCTGCTACAAGAAAGACATTTTTGGAGTGAACTTTTTGTAGAAAAATGTCTATCTAGAGTTGAAATTTAATTCTGTACTATGCCTCTCTGGTCAATAACAATGCGTGGAAAAGAGGTATAAAGCAAAAATAAGCATGCAGATGTTTTGGAGAAACCTATTAATGCCTATCTAACTTACAGATTTTTTGGAATTTTGAATTTATTGATCCATATTCTTTCAATTTAGACTGATGATGAAGATGAGTCCTTTGTTCTTGAGGATCCTACATTGTTAAACATTGATACTATTGATTCTCACTCCTATGATACTTCATCTGTGGCAAGCTCAGATAGTGGTGACAGGACCAACTTAAAAAGGTAAGTACTCATTGAAATCACAATTGCAAATAATTGAAATATTTGATCATTTAAAATTTAAATATTTCTTTATAGTGCAGTATGGTCTGCTGAAGCCCTGCATAGGAAGTAGAAGCCCCACTTGGGTGGAAGTAATATGCGTATTAGGCCCTAAAGATTTTGGCACTGTTGAGGAGAGAGGATAAAAAGATGGGTACTATGACCACCGTCTTTTGCACCTCTAGTAGGAAGCTGTAATAACAGCCAGGGACTCCCCAAAGCAGCAGAGCCCCTGAAGGGAGCACAAATCAAACCTGGCACAGTGTAGAAACGTGGAGCTTGGTTTACTCACCATCTTTCTGTTCCCTGCACGCCTCACCCCCTTCCCTCTCTCTAAGGTCAGCTCCAACATTCCTTCATTCCCTTGGAATGGGTTCAGAGGAGAGTCACAAAGATGATTAAAGATTTGTTAAAAGGACTTTTAACCCTAAATAAGTTCATTTTGGCTGCTTTTCACCTTCTAAATTCTTGGAGAGCACATGAAAAGGAAAGAGAAGTGGAGGAAGCATAATGTAAATACTTTATTGAATTCATGTGTAACTTTAATGTTGATAAAGCTGTCTGTATTTTTCTTCTCTTCTTAAATTTCACCTGTATCAGTGCTGTCTTCTTTAGGTTGTCAGCTTTTGTGGATTAGGGGCCATTGCTGGGTATATTAACCTGTTCATCACTGTTTCCTATAAATAGATAACTTACAACTTTTTCAGCTTTATTGAGATGTAACACTATAGACTAAAGGTATACAGTGTGATTCTTTGATATATATTTATTGTGAAATGATTACCACAGTAGGGTTAGTTAACACCTCCATCACCTCACATAATTGCCATTTCTTTTTGTGGTGAGAACACTTAAGATCTGCTCTCTTAGCAACTTTCAAGTATATACAGTATTGTTAGCTATAGTAATCATGCTGTACATTAGATTCCCCAGAACTTATTCATATTGTAACTGGAAGTCTGTACCCTTTGGCCAACATCTCTGCATTTCCCCCAAGCTCTAGCCCCTGGAAACTACTATTCTAAGAGTTTGGCTTTTTTATATTCCACATATGAGGTCATACAGTATTTGCCTTTCTCTGTCTGACTTATTTCACATAGCATAATGCCCTCAGTGTCCATCATTTTGGCACTAATAGCAGGATTTCTTTCTTTCTCATCGCTGAATAATATTCCATATTGTACACACACACACACCCTCCACATCTTTTTTATCCATTTTTCTGTAGATGGACTATTGGGTTGTTTCCCTATATTGACTATTGTGAAAACTGCTGCAGTGAACATGGGAGTGCAGATATAGTGACTTCATTTCCTTTGGTGGGATTGCTGGATCATATGGTAGTTCTATTTTTAATTTTTTGAGAAATATTTATACTGTTTTCCATAATGGCCATATCATTTTCATTCCCACCAATAGGATTTCTTTTTTCTTAGGTCCTCACCATCAATTATCTCTTGTCTTTTTTATTAAAGCATCCTAATAGGTATGGGGTGATATATCATTGTGGTTTTGATTTGTATTCGCTGATGATTAGTGATGTTGAGCATCTTTTTACTATAGCTGTTGGCCATTTGTATGTCTTTTTGGGAAAAATGTCTACTATAGTATTCATATCCTCTGCCCATAATTTTACTTGTATTGTTTATTTTTTTAATATTGAGTTGTAAGAGTTCCTTATATATTTTGGATATTGACCCCTTATCAGATAGATGATTTTCAAATATGTTCTACTACTCCATAGATTGCCTTTTAATTTTGTTGATTATTTCTTTTGCTGTGCAGAAACTTTTTAGTTTGATGTAACCCCATTTATTTATATTTGCTTTTGTTGCTTGTGCTTTTGGTGTCATATCCAAAATGCTTTTTGCCAAGACCAATGTTGAGATTTTTCCCTATGTTTTCTACTAGGAGTTTCATGGTTTCAGGTCTTACGTTTAAGTCTTTAATCCATTTATTTTTTGTGAGTGGTGTAAGATAGGGGTATAGATTTATTCTTCTGCATATGATTATCCAGTTTCCTCAACACTGCTTATTGGAGAAAGGATTCTTTCCCCATTGAGTGTTCTTGGCTCCCTTGTCAAATTTTAGTTGCCCATATTTATTTTTGGGCTCTCAATTCTGTCCCATTGGAATACATGCCAGTACCATACTGCTTTGATTACTATAGCTTTGTTATATAGTTTGAAATCAGGAAATGTAATATCTAGCTTTGTTGTTCTTTCCTAAGGTTGCTTTGGCTAATTTGGGTCATTTGCATTTCTACATACTAACAACAAAATGTCAGAAAAAGTAATAAAACAATTCCATTTACAATAGCATCAAAAAACAATAAAGTACTCAGGAATAAGTTTAACCACGGAGGTGAAAGAACTGTACTCTGATGAAAGAAACTGAGGAAGACACAAATGAATGGAAAGATATCCCATGTTAATAGATTAATATTGTTAAATGTTCATAATACCCAAAACCATCTAAAGATTTAATAAACTCCCTATCAAAATCCCAATGATGCCCTGGCCAGGTGGGTCAGTCAATTGGAGCATCCACCCTCGCACCAAAAAGTTGCGAGTTTGATTCCTGGTCAGGGCAACTACAGGAGACAACCCATTTATGTTTCTCACATCAGTGTTTTATTTATTAATTTATTTATATATGTTTTCATTAACTTTAAAGAGAGAGAGAAACATCGATGTGACAGAGAAACATTGATTGGCTGCCCTCTACATGCCTCCTACTGGGCATGTGCCCTGACCATGAATTGAACCAGCAACCTTCTGGGTTATAGGATGATACTTAGCCAACTGAACCACAACAGGCAGGGCTCTCACATCTCTGTCTCGCTCTCTTTCTCTCAAATGAATAAAAACATACTATCAGGTGAGAATTAAAAACAAAACAAAAACCCAATGGTATTTTTCACAGATATAGAACAAGCAATCCTAAAATTTGTATGAAACCACCATAATTTAAATGTTTTTGATGAGATGGCATCTTCTTTTTGCCTATATAATAATGTCATGGCATCAGCCTGGACCCTTCTTACCATTTTGACCTAATCTCTAAGCCTCTCTCCCCCATCCTCTTGCTTCATGTATTTTGTGTACTCACATTCCTCTCCCCTCTCCCACCACTGCGCCTCCCCTCTCCCACCATTGCGCCTCCCCTCCCCACACTTTATATTTCTGCTTGTGCTTTTTTGTAGCCTGACAGACTCCTAGGTATTCATCAAGGCCAGATTAGACATCTCTTTTCTATAGCTGTCCCTGATATTCCCCTAATAGACAGGATTAAATTCTGATTTATTTCATTTCTATAGTGTTTTATTGATTTTTCTTCTCTGACATTATCCTTGAATTTTTAAAAAATACGTTTTTATTGATTTTTAGAGAGAGAGGAAGGGAGAGGAAGAGAAAGAAACATAGATGTGAGACAGAATCATTGATTGGCTGCCTCCTGCACTCCCCCTACTGGGAATTGAGCCCACAAACTGGGCATGTGCCCTGACCAGGAATTGAACCCGTGACTTCTCAGAGCATGGTGTCCCTCAGCCAACTGAGCCATACCAACCAGGGCTATCCTTACATTTACCAGTGAACTACTTAATAGTCCCTCTAGCTAGGCCAGTGATGGCGAACCTTTTGAGCTCGGCGTATCAGCATTTTGAAAAACCCTAACTTAATTCTGGTGCCGTGTCACATATAGAAATTTTTTGATATTTGCAACAAAGATTAGTAAAACAAAGATTTATATTTTTGATATTTATTTTATATATTTAAGTGCCATTTAACAAAGAAAAATCAACCAATAAAATGAGTTCGCGTGTCACCTCTGACACATGTGTCATAGGTTCGCCATCAGGCTATGAGGTCCTTGAGAGTAGGAACCTGGACTTGATTATTTTTGCATCTCCAGAGCATACTTTTGGTCACACAGAGTAGGTGCTCAATGTTTGGTAAAAGTTTTAAAAATTGTATTTTGTATGATGATGAGTAGAGTGAATGAAAGGAGCTGTTAGTAGGAGCAGCAGAGAATAAATAATGAATGGGGAATTTGAGGTGGTTGGCTGAAGAATGAGAGGGTGGTTATAGAAAGGAGGAGGGCAAGAAAGGTGGGAGAGGGTAGAAGGCAGGTATAGGGGATGAAGACATGTAGGGCAGGAGGAGTGCTCTATAGGCAATCTTCTGGTGAGTAGTAGAACCTCTTGCTATATTAAGGTGGGCATGGAAGTGTTTAAATCAGTGAAAAAGGATTGCAGCTTTCTTCATTTTCCTGCCTGACTTCTCTAAGGTTCAATGTGGGTTTAATACAACATCTTAATGTGGGACTATTAGACTCTTTATGCCTCTCCACTTTTCTCGTTTTTAATGTGTGCATGCGTGTGTGTTTCTTTCAAAGCTTTGAGACCCTGCCTTTTCAGTTTTGTTTTTTGTTCTTAAGCTTTTTTTTTTTCCTTCTTCTTAGGAAGAAGAGGTTACCTGATTCTTTTTCACTCCATGGATCAGTTATGCGACACTCACTTTTGAAGGGAATTTCTGCTCAGATAGTGTCTGCAGCTGTAAGTATTTTGTTCTCTCCCCCCAGCTCTATAACCTGCAATGGCATAATGAAGTAGGAATGAGCATAAAACAAAGCACAGCACTTCTCTTGGCTCGAGGCTTAAGAAAAGTAAAATCTGGCTTTCATGGTTTTGTGTGATTATTTTTGACTCGCAAGACATGGCTACACATCTTGACATAGAAATTAGTGCGGCCGTGAAATAAAGGTCTGCTCAGAGTCTCGGGTGTGCCTAATGAAATATGGCAGCAAGCCTAAAAGAAACACTATCTGCCTTTCCTTTAAATTCCTTTTCAGTTTAGTTGCCATCTTGTGTGTTTGGTGAGTTAGTATTTGTTCTTTTAGTTTTTTCATATGGAGAAATGATTGTTCAGAATCTTTTACAACTGAGTGATTCTTTAAAAAAAAAATTCACAATGTCTTTTCATGTACCTTATTTTACTTACTCTTAGAACTTTGAAAGTAGGGAAAAAAGCCATGTCCTATTTTCAGTGAGAAGTCAGGTTTAGAGAGGCGATATTAACTTGCCTTACATCATTGGGTTAGGAGAGAGCAGAGTAATTACTTAAAATTGGGGTTTTTGGCTCCAAGTGGAGTGTTTCTTTGTTGTGAAATGGAGGTGGTATTGGTGAATGTGTCCAGTGGAAAATGGCTGGAAGAGAATATCTGTGGTCTTTTCTGAAAATGACTTAGAGCACTGGGTTAATGCAAAAATATTTAATAGTTCACCAAGACAATAGACACTGATTCTGGTATGTGTTATCAAATTTTTCTTTGATACCCTCCAAGCCTATAGCTTTATGTACTCTTTCAATTTTAGTCTGCTAATTCAATTTATAGATCCTGTATATAATAATAATGATAATGATGATGATGATGACAGATTCATACCTCAAGAACTTTGATGTGTTTTTATGTTCTTTTCATGAAGTTTAATTGGCACTTTGTATATTTGATGTGGACAAAGTTTTGATTTTTCAGGAGGGTAAGAGATTGATACAGAAGTAGCATTATGACACCATAACCGCATTGCAATTTTCAGGTTATTAAAGCTCTTATTGCAGATACCAAAAAAAAAAAAAAGGAAGAAAAAGTATTCTCTGTGGGCAGTTCGTATACCCTGACCCAGCTCATATATCATGAAGTCAATTTAAATAGAGAGATAGTCAAGCAATGGAGGAAACTTGGGCATTTGTCCTTCCTTTTCTAGGTGGAGAGTAACTCATATTTTCTAGAATGGGAACCACCTGTTGAGGATTACATTTCCATGACGTTTTCTGAATTTAATCCTTATGTAGGTGATGAAATTCATTCCTTTCAAAATCAAGATGAACCAGAACAGTCATTTGACCCACCTGTGTAGTTTTAAAAATATTTTGAATAATGGAGACTGAACTAAAACTCAGACACTGAACAATGATTAGATAAATCTGTTATTTAAAAGGGTTTCTCCTCTTTCTTGAAAAGGAGGAAAAAATTCTAATAAATCCCAGAGTGTTTGCATTCTCTTCTTATTTCATTGCTATGGCTGAGCTCCTTTGGTATGTTAAAATGAAAACTGCTTTTCCTGTGACAGTCTTCATACTCTGCCTTCCTAATTCTGGATTACCAGCTCAATTTAAATTGTATGCTTTTCTGTGATGGTTGGTTTATTAACATGTAAAGCTAGTTATATTTTTGATATCTCTCCTGAATAGTTGTTCAGTAATGCCTTTAGCCATGTGGTTAGTGATGTTATTAGGGCTGCCTGGGGCCTTGATCATCAGGGCTTTGTAATCCACGCCTGGAGAACACTTGGGAGAGATGAAACTTTTAAAGTTATGAACTTCATTGTTTAATTTTGGAAACCTCTTCAAAGTAATATGACATGTGACTATATTTAAAATTAATTCAAATTAAAATTTAGAGGAAATTTGTTCTTTTAATGATCACCTACAATAAAAGAAATGCCTTAGCACAGTGTTTTTGCAAAATGTGTGTAATGTGTAAGAATATCCTGGAATGATTATTAAAATGCAGATTCCTGGCATCACCCCAGACGTACTGACTTGGAGTCTCTAGCATCACCCCAGATGTACTGCATAGGAATCTGCATTTTTACAAGTATCCCTGGTGATTCTGACGCATCTGATTTTTTAAAACCACTACCCTAATATGTTCAACACCAGTACTAAAATTCTGTAATCTCTAAAATGCTTTCCACATATGTGGTTTTTAGTTTTTAAAGTCAGCTGACTTCTAATTTCATTATTCAGGTTCCATTTTGAGTATCGTTTATGTTCTTCATCTGATATCTCACTCTTTTTCTCTGTCTGGGACACAAATCAATCGTTTAGCAAATATTTATTGCATGCTTCATTGTTGAGCATTATGCCAGGCAAGGTTTACACACACACATCTGTACAAAGTTGGGTATATTCTGCCTTCCAGGACATTGTACATAGCAACCTTGGTAATTGCTTCTCATACATATTCCTATGCACTGGAGCAAGTTTCTTAAGTTAGTTCCTGGGAAACTCAATAAGTCAGATAAAAGAGATTCTTCCTTCTGAGAGATTATGATAACCAATTGACCACATTGATAGAAAAGAAATGCAGAAGTGATATAAAGAGCCTGGTTGGAACCTAGAAACCCTGAGTTTGAGACATGGTTCTACCACTTGCTGAATAATCTTGGGCAAGTCAGTTAAAATGTTTGAAACTTCTGTTTTCTTAATTTGAAAAATCAGAATAATACCACCTGTTTTATCTATCTCTCCAGGTTTAAGAATCAAATAGTGTAATATATGTATGTGAAAGCTCTTTGCTCTTACAGTGCTAATCATTGTAATCTGTTACTAGTATTTAAAGCTATAGAAGCATCAAATTGGTACCCTTTATATGATACTTTATATTATACTTTATATTAGTTTGGGACAACTCACTGACATAGATAGGGCAGTGTTTGCTATTTCTTGAACAGATGAGTGACTAATATCCAGAAGGGTTAGGTGGCTTTCCCAGGATCATACAGTTACTGGTAAGGAACTGGAACTACCACTTTATTTTTGATTTTCTTATGCTTGAAAACTGACTGAATATTTCTTGCTCAGGTTTTATTGAGGGAGTATTGCATAATCTGCTGGATAGAAAACTCCTACTTAGAGGAAGAATATCTTTGGTGTATGTTTTCTTTTTCTAAAATCTTTTATGTACTCCTACTATTTTCACCCGTCGTATGTATACTTTATTCACATTATTGAGACTGGAACCTCTTTCCTTTCTCTTTTCCTTTATATTTTCATTTATAGTCAGTACCGTTCCTGAAGCATCTGTTATAGTAAGTAAAATAAAATGATCTTACTCTCTTGCTCTTGATATTTTGTTGGTATATACAACTTTTGTAATTTCTCTTACGGGCAAAAACAAAGGTACTATTTCCTGTTTGAATTGATTTGGATCAAAGTTTATGTAAAGAAAAGGCCTTATACCATTTTCTGTTTTATATTGAGAATATCTTTTCAAGTATTTTTCTTTTTTTTCTAAATTTCATTTAGGACAAAGTAGATGCCGGGTTGCCTACAGCAATTGTAAGTATACTTTAAATAATTCTTTAAAGATAAGCTTTCTATTTGATTGGGTTTTCTTAGATTTATTTTTCTAATGTTTAAAGTTATTACATAAGTTATTGTGATGATAAATTTATAAGTCACTTATTGCCAGTTACCAGATTTAAAATGTATCCCTGTTGACTGTTCTCTTTCTAGTATATTATTACTCTTCAGGCTTTTGTTTGACAAGCACACAATGGAATAATGATTAGCGTTTTCCAGGTTTATTTGTATGTGGTTTTACTCTGCCCAAGTAAATTTGCTCCTTCTGTGATTTGGCTTCCCTTTGGTTATAGGGAGTGGAAAACAGTATTTGGTAAAATCACTTTGCGGTAAATAGTACATTTAACAGCTCTGAACCCTCTTGCCAGGCCTACCAAGTAAATCTGTGAAGTGATTATAGAGAACTGGGGCATATTGAGAGCACACTAGTGCCCTCTTTTCCTGACTAGTTCCAGCTGCCTCCTGTAGCTCTTTTATGAGTTCAATGGTGAGGAAGTCGGCTGAATTTTGAACATTTCTGGTGTCTTTTCGCTCCTAGAAATAAACTGGAGAAGAGCTTTCTAATCCCTTCTCCACACCTCATAGCAGATTCTTGATTGGGAAGCATTAGTGCCTCTTACTTTGTCTGGACCTCTGAATTTTTGCTTTAGGG
This sequence comes from Myotis davidii, assembly GCF_000327345.1. Lineage (NCBI taxonomy): Eukaryota > Metazoa > Chordata > Mammalia > Chiroptera > Vespertilionidae > Myotis > Myotis davidii. The sequence continues at coordinate 3,029,391 of NW_006297821.1, forward strand.
AAGTTAAGTGTCATGCTTTTCTCTAGTATGTTGAACATATACTAGTTTGAGATTATTACCCTTAGAGTAAATTTAGAGGGAGTCCCAGAAATAAAATGTCCTGAGTTTCATTTCCTGTTTTGCCTCTCAGATGAAGTTCTCCATATTTGTAATAGTTGGGATGTCATTTGTTGCCTAGAGGAAGGAAGACCAACAAATTCAGTTCTGTTTATTCCAGGATCCTTGCTCTGCTCTCTTAAAATATAACCCTCTCTTTTGTTCTCAGGCAGTGTCCAGTCTGATAGCAGTGGGTACAGCTCACGGATTGGCTTTAATATTTGGTAAGTTTTCCAAGCACTTACTTTCTTTACTTTAAATATTAAGTATCCTTTTGGGTTTTATAATGCCTTTTAATCATAGTTTACAGAGTGAACTATATTTTCTTGGGGGAAAAAACAGAAGAACTTGCAAAATAGCAGTATTTTTATAGTTAAAAGTTACTTGATTCAGCTTCATTTTGTTGCTTGTTGCAAATTTATTTTCTTTATGCATTTATAAGCTGTCATATCTGTTGACTCTCTGTAGACCTAGACAAAAAGAATACGAAGTTGGAAGGGAACTTGGGTTGTGATATTGTCTGCCTTTTGTTGGTGGTGAGTGGTAGGGTGATTTTTTTAATCCTAATTCATATCTGAGTAATAGGTATTCTAGAAGATCTTCAGGAAAGAGGTTCTTGGGCATTCTCAGTAATTTTTAGTAACTCTCACTGACAATAAATTCTTTTTATTTTCCATTGTAAATCCCCTACCATAAACTGATAAATTTTTTAGCCCTTAATCAAATTATTTTCTTGGGTGAGACAAGAACTTAACTAGTTTCATTTATAAGGAAGATGTTAATCTTACTTATTTTCTCATTTTTTTTCCTGTCTGAGACTAACCCCTGTTTCATTAATCTTTCTTTGCTTTTGAATTCAACACTACTAGAAGAACATTTTGTTTTGTTGTTTTTTTAATTTAAAAACTATAAACATTTTTCTGTCATTTTTAGTGTTCTCTGGATCTTAAATCTTTTTCATCTCAAATGGAGTTCCTGATGACACTATTTCATTAAGAAATCCACAGGATATTATAGAAGGATTACTGGGGGATACTTTAAGAGCAGAACCACAATTTGGTCTTTGTGGGCCTTACATCTTTATTTACTATACTAGAGGCCCAGCGTGCGCAATCATGTGGCCCCCCCACCCCCTCCGGCCTTCTCTGGCCACTTCAAGCCCCGCCCTTGCCTCCCGCTTCCACCAATCTCCGGAGCAATGAGGAGGCTCTGCCCCATCATGGCGCCATAGGAGAGTGTGGAAGCCTCCCATCTGCTGCAGAGTTTTAAGCGCTGCCTGCACTCCTTCCCTTGGCAGGTGGGCGGCGGGGTCCTCTGAATGTGAGTGGTGGGTGGCGAAGGACTGATGAGGGTGGGGCGCTTCGGGCTCTCACCCCTGCCCTCCCCACCATGGGATGGGCCCGCCTCCTCTGGGCGCCTCTCCATTTCTGTCCTGTCTCTGGAGCAACACAGTGGCTCTGCCCTGCCTCGCACACAGCCTCCTGATGAACAGTCGTTACAGTGTGAGGGCGTCATGACCGTTAGCATATTAGCTCTTTATTATATAGGATTAGTTATTTTCCCTTGTTTTTGAATAATTTGGTTTCCTATTTATAAAATTTTTTATTATGCCCAAAGCCTTATTTATCATGTGATGTTTTATACTGCGTGTTTTCAAAGGTGATTGACATAAATATGAATTTTATTGTTTGGAGATGAGAAGAATGGAAATGAAAAATATGGTTGGTTCTCTCAAGAGAATTATAAATTTATTTTTTAAATAATATCTTTCTGATTCCATTATTGATATGTGTTCATAATAGAAAATTTAGAAAACATAGGTGAGCAAAAGGTTGAAGATATTAAATACCAAATTCTTCCATGCAGGAATAGTCTCTAGCATTTCTGTATATAGCCTTCTAATATTTTTCTGTGTGTGTGTGTGTGCTTGTGTGCATATACTGACCCCCAAATGGGATCATGTAATTTGTAACTTGCTTTTTTTTCATTATAGTGAACATCTGTCCATGTAATTATATATTCATCTGTAACATTATTTTCAATGGCTACATAATATTATTTTAGATGGATTCACCATAATTTACATAATAATTCCCTACTATAAGACATTTAGGTTGTTTCTAAACAGTGTAGTGGTAAACATCTTTGCTACTGCATTTTTGTACATGTGATTACTTCCTTAGAACAAATTCCTAAAAGTCCCAAGTCATATCCCGGGTCAGGGTATGAACATCTTAAACATGCCTAATATGTATTGTCTAGTTGCCTTCCAGAAAGTTTTACCAGCTATCAGGTGTAGGAATGCTTGTTTTCCTATGGGGACCATAGCGGGTATTGGATTGATAGGATTTTGGGAAAGGATCTTAAAAGGTCATTTAGTTCAGTCCCCTTATTTTACATATGAGGTGATTGAGAACCAGAGGGGTTAAGTGACATGCACAAAGCCAAGGTTAGAATCAAGGAATATGGAATCTTAGATCAGTGCATTCCCCCCATTCTGAGCAATTCTCCTGTCCTGAGAGAAAAGGAGGCCAATTCCAAGATATATGAAGAAAAGAAGAACTAAAGTGAAAGTGGATAGAATATAAGGCAAATATTTATCTGTCAGCAGAATAAATGTTGAGTTTTTGTTACCACTTACCATTATTTTTCCTCAACTCTATCTGTTTTAACATTCCCTCCTTACCACGAAGTTATAAGAATATGTACCTGCTTATAATCAAACCCATGTAGAGATTAATGCAACAAATTAAAATGAATATAATTAAAACAAAAACTAACAAAGATGAAGAGTATATTATCTTTTGCTAATGTCTCCTTAATTTCCTTGGGCATGCTTCCTAATTTTCCTTAAATCCCAGCAGCTTTCTGATGAAATAGTAGTCTTATTATAAGTTAATGGAAAAGAAAGTATTCTAGAGTGAATATTTTGAGAAATAATCTTAATATTCTGATTGTGCTTTGGATTTTTAACTATGTGTTAATAAATTTTACTCATTTTTGTAAGAATCATATATTTGGACAATGAGTTTTTACAAATTGATTAAATTTGCTTGAAAACCTGGGTAGAATAATAATAGTATGAAGTGTCTGGATTGAAAACTTGGGTTAAAGCTGATTGTTTTAAACATCTTCATTGATGATAGGATAAAGTGTAGAAGGAAGAACCATACTTGTTTAATTAGTAATAGATTCCCCATTGGAATAGTGACCTGGGACATTAAAATAGTAACCATTATAAGCTTTATAAAGAATGATGTATATTATTCTTTTTTTTAATTGTTTAAACTATTATGTATGTTTCTCCCGCCCCGCCCCCCCATTGATCCCCCTCACCCGGCCACTCCCATCCCTGAGGGCAAGCCCCCACTGCCCCAGTGTCTGTGTCTACTTCTATGTTGCTTATTCGTGTGGAATTATAGATATATGGCATTTATTGCGTATCTTGGATCTTACCTATATGAGGATCTCAAAAATTCAAATATTAATGAAGATGTTTCCCTATCCTAAGGTCCTTAGTTTTCCATTTTTTAGGTTGCTAGCATACTTTAGTAGACTGTCTTCTTGGGGAAGAGGGCGAGTTTTGTTTTGTTTTTTTAGAGAGGGGAAGGAGGAGGGAGGGAGGGAGAGGGAGAGAGAGAAAGAGAGAGAGAGAGAGAGCGAGAGAGAGATTTTGAGACATCAGTGTGAGAGAGAACATTGATTGGTTGCCTTCTGTATGTGTCTGGACTGAGAATCGAACCCCTAACCTTTCAGTAACTAGGATGGCTCTCCAACTAACTGAGCCACCCAGCCAGGACGAAAATTAATTTTGTTTTTATCAAACCTAATGAACTTGGATTTACTTACTGTGCTGTAATTTGAATGTTATGTCTTTTCTCTTTTCCAATAACCAATACCCGAATATAACCATAAACTCTAGATATGTCAATTAATCACAATTAGTATCCTTCTTATAGATAACTATAGTTTGTCACTTAAACTCTTGAAATTTTACCTGTCTTTTCTCTGAACTTTTGATCTGATCTCTTGCTTTCTCTCTTTTGATCTTTTCTCCATGGATTCAAAGGAAAAGGTATAGTAATTTTGGTTTGCATGAGTGACTTTTTCTCTTTTGACCTTTTAATTTTGAAAGAGAATGCTATCAATTAGTCAGTGCCCTCTTATGAAGTGCTCATGGAAGAAAACCAGCTAATTGAAAGTTAAAACAGAGAATTGTTAAAAATTATAAATTTATGCATACCTTAGATGTTTTAACTGAAAATATATAAATATTCATTTCCCCCTTAATCTTTTGATATATACCAAAGCCTTTACTTTGAGTTTGTATCTGCCAGATGGAGGTCTGCGGCATCTTTTTTGGCATAAACTGCATCAATAATGGGTTATGCAAAATTTGCACTTTTAATTTTGTATGCACCTGTGAATTAAATACAAAATACTAGGTTTTCATAAAACTTCTATCGAATCTTCTGCAGTTATCTTGCACACATCCTATTTTATTACAATTTTTAAAGCAATTTATCTTTACCAAGTTTCTCTAAAGCATTCATTTAGTTTTCATGGAAATGATAGCCCTTTCTTTTTCATTCTATTTCATCAGTTTATATATTTTTAATTAAGTTTGTAAAGTACAGTAACATGAGTGGCATGAATGGCATGAACAAGTTTGGGAATGAACACAAATGACTCTTTGTAAGGATCAGCATTCCGGAAAAATAGCCAGTTAGCCATGGGGATTCATTGTTATCTGGGTTCAGTCAGTAACCTTTACAGAGGGAATGAGAACTTTAATTCTGTGTGTTGGTTAGATGGAGGTCAGGTAAAAGTGTTTTTGCTGTTTTATAATCATTGATGAAATATGTTTCTTAATATCTCTTTGCTTCTCCTTTGGTCTTAGAGAATATTTTAATGTACTCAAAGGATAAGAAAAGAGTATTACTGAAGAATGATGAATACTGCCAATAACAGTAGAGCTCTACACACACAAAATTAAATTTGATTCCTTCTTGGATCTAGGTATTTCCTACTTTGACAGTCTTTAGGAACTAGTTAAAACAAATTAGGGGCAAAAAAATAGAGGATTGGGTTAATTTTGGTACATGGAAAGAGAAGAAAAATTCTGGGAGTATGTTCACATTTAGATTTGATAGCTATTATAGTCTTTATGCATTATTTGTGACTTTTCTTTGCTATTCAGCACATTACTGTTAAGCCCAGAATATACCGAGGAGATCTACCCTAAGTGAAGTATACTTTGAAAAGTATGCTAATAAAAGAAATAGGTATAATTCATTGCAGTGTCAAATAAATGTGCTTTTTGTGATACCTGGGCTACAAGTTCTTTTAATTAATCGGTAATCTATTTATTGTTAATAATAATCTCTTGCATTTATACCATTTTGTACTTCTTCTCATTTAAGCTGTATGCCAATTTTGTGAAGTTTATAGGAAAAAAGATAGTTTCATTTCCTATTTCTTGTCCAGCTACAGTGGGGCCTTGATTTACGAGTGTCCCGACGAATGAGTTTTTTGAGATATCAGCTGTCTCTCGGCTGATTTTTTGCATTGAGTTGATAGAGTAATTTGAGTTAACGAGCTCCTTAACGAGCTCGGTCTCGGAACGAATTAAACTCATAAGTCAAGGCCCCACTGTATTTGCTTCATAAGGACCCACTCCAATTAACACACACAAAAATCTAAGTTGACAGTGCCAACCAAAAGTGGCTTTATGTGAATTTGTAAATGAAATTAGATGTTACTAATTTAATCCTTTCACCCCTATGATAGACAAAGGAGAATTCTGAGAATAGGGGGAGAATAGAATGTTTACATTTAAATTGAGATCAAGAGCCCCTGGAGAGTTGAATTTGCAGAGAGCACTGATTTTCATCTTTCTTGCTTCTGTCCATGTAACTACAGAATTTAAGTGTTTGAAAGAAGTTTTATTTTTATTTTTGTTCCTTTCCCCAGAATTGTCCAGAATTACTTGGACTATAGAGTGTTTAGTTAACTCTAGCAAAGAAACTACTCCAATAGGACTGTTTTCCTTTATGTATAGAAATCTACCTTTTCTGGATTTAGTCTAAATTCTATAATAGCTAGTTTGTTAATATGGTACTGTAAAAATAGATTGTATAAAGCCAGCAATAAGAATTGATAAATATCTTTTGGAGTTAAAATAGGTTATATTTTATATATTGTACATCACTTCATAGCCATGTAATCTTATAAAGGGACATTATCAATGTATTATAATTCACTATAATGTATTATAATGAATACATTGTAAAAATCAAGAAAAAATTGAGATTATTTTTATTAACACGGTCCTGTTGGATGTAAATGAATACATCTTTCAGGAATTGCCAAGGTTGATAATTTGGTTTCTTGTCTAGCTAGTTTTCAGTACAGGGGACCCATAGTTAGGAAAGCAGAGTCATGTTTGGGTTTTTAACCTACAAATCACGTACTTTTTCCTTTCCTCTTTTCTTCTCTGTTTCCTCTTTCTTAATGGTACCTTTATTTTCTATTTTATCATACACTTTAATTCTCCTATTCTTACTTTTCCTGAGCTATAATACTTAGTCTAATTTAAAGCATGAACTTTGTTAAATCAGAAAGCAGTAATGGTTGTCTCTAAGTTTGGTGGATCCCAACTATGTAAAGGTTGGATCTCAAAGCAGTGATTACAGAGGATCCCAGAAGGACTCTATTCAGACAGGACTCTGTGCTTGGAAGGCAGGAGCCCAGACTCTGGGGGCTATGTGAGACTGGAATGGAGTTTCTGCCTTTGTCCTCTTAACTGTCAGTTCATCCATTGCCTACACGCATGACCCAAAGTAGTGATGTGTATGGAACGCTATTGCCCAACCGCTATATCGTGACAGTTTGCAAAATAAGGTGTATGGATAACCTGCTGACTGCTTAAGGCAACCCTGATAAGGACAATGGGAAACACCAGTTTTTATAGACAGTTTCAGTTAAGCAAATAAAATGTTACTTCATATTTAGAGTAAGGAAAATAAAGGAAATCTTAATAATTTGAATTAAATTAGGGGAGGGAAGAAAAAGTATGTAAATAAGGAAAGTAGAAAAAAAATCTGTAATTGTAATAATGCTAGATGTGAATAAAGATAATGACTTTTTAAACACATCAGCCCTTATATATTTATGAATTTTACTCCTTTTTGAATATTCATCATAGAAGGCTAAAATCTAAAATGATTTCAGTAAACGAGAAGTATTTTTTGTGTGGCAGATACCATACAGCCATCAATTGTGTCAGAATTCCTTGGGAAGGTGGAAATTACTATTTGAGCCAGTTTATGAACATAGAAAAATATTCTTACAGTATTTAACTTTGGATGGGCAAAAGGACTTACATAATATTTCCTAGACCTGAGAATGCATGTTTTGTGGCTGTTTCTGATAACTACCCTTATAAAAGGAAGAGTTGCAAATGTGGATGCTGTTCAGATAATTGTCAGATGCCGCTGAGTGTAAGGAAGGCACCATGCTAGTATTCTGGGAGTGTTTATTAACGTACAACTTTTGTCTTACAGAGGTCTTATTCTCATAGTGGAAAACATATTTACCTCCATAAAGTAGCATGTAGATAATATTAATAAAATTTGGCTAAGTAAATTTTAAAGATTTTATTGGCTTAATTCAGTGATTTATGAATCAGGTAGCATCATCTAGCACAGCAGTTTTCAACCTGTGTGACGTAAGAATTTTTAGAACATGCAATACCTGACTATTTAGTCAGGGCACTGACCTCTTTTCCCTTAGATTGTCGAATAAAAAAGTAACAACAGCTCACACAATAATAGCCACCCCTTGTGAATGAATCAAAATGATACCTATTTTGTTTGGTCAAATCGGCAAAAGAATACACTTTTTGGTGTGCTGCAGAATTTTGGTAATTAGTTTATATATGCTATGAGATTAAAAAGATTGAAAATCGCTGATCTAGCAGCTAGAAAGGAGTTCCCAGAAGCTATACAAAATGAAAGACTTCTATAGGCAGAAGGGAATGGAGCAAGGAAGTTAATACTAACAAAAAGCAGATTGGTTGTGGCAAGGTCACCTTCCTTTATGACAGGTCTGTCAGACAGATTACCTGACTAGTACTGACCAGGCAATTCCTGATGGACTGGTTTAAAATTCCATTCCTGGGAGATACCGAGACTAATTACGTATTAAGTCTTAGTTTGGTGATAGGGGGCTTAGCAAAAGTGACTCCATTTTGGGCCTTTTGTATTGTTTTTAATACTAGTGAAGGGTGATACAAACAATTGCTGAGGGAGTTGAGAGAATTCCAGATTTTGCAAGTGTGGTGGATTTATTTATTTTCCTCTCTAAAGTTACACTTTGTAGGCATGCCTTACTATATTTAAATTTTTTATTTTATGGGTTTCAAGTGGGTACAGTAATGAACGCTATACAAAATAAGCATTATCTAGGAGATGCCCTAGAGAAATTTCTTTTAATTATTAGGTAATAACATTTAATAAATATTTGAGTGCCTCCTGGAGATATCAGAGTTGATTAAGGCAAAATTCTTGCCCTTAAATAACTTAATCTAGTAGAGAGTTTAATTATTTGCTTTTAGCATATCAAGTGTTGATGCTTGAAATAACTCTAAGTAGTTAAACACTATAATTTTATTTGTTCTGTTAATTTGCTTAGTAAACCTTTTCTTCATGGGTAATAGAAATGGAAATTTCAGTCAAATTCTAAATTAATAAAATTTGATTTTAAAATTTTTAAAGCTACTTAAAAAAGGCGGTATTCCCTGTAACTTTTCATCTTAAAAATAGCAAGAAATACAATTATGGAATGAGGGCAATGAAAGGGGTTGTTTGTGGAGAGACACAGGTTTCTTGGGGAGTTTTTTACTTATCATTAGCAAGTTGTGTATTATGCTTCTGTGCCCCCCCCGCCCCGCATTCTTAGTGTCTAATTTGGTGCCGAGCCTTTAGTAGATGCTTAATACATGTATTTAAAATGATGTAACTTAATCAGTTGATTCTTGGTACCTCCCAAGTTTTTGAAAACAAGCCTATAATAAATATGTATTTATTTACTCCTTCCATTTCTTTCACTTGATTTTACAAATTGCTTTCTTTTAGATCAGAATCAAGCCTTGCGACTCTGCCTGGGTAGCACTAGTGTTGGAGGTCAGTATGGAGCCATCTCTGCCCTCAGTATTAACAACGACTGCTCAAGACTTCTCTGTGGCTTTGCTAAAGGACAGGTAAATGTGAACTTTATTTTATCCATAAGACAATCTTGAAATCACTTTTTAAAAATAGTATCTCTAGATCAATATCTTGAAGACCAAAATATGTTATAAAGGGACATGCCTGTAGAGCTGAGATTGCTCAGTCTCACTTTTGTCTTATTCAAATTTTGTAGTAATTGTTATTGACTGAGCAAGAGTATGTGATTTTTTAAAAATTGAGTTATAATTCACATATAACATTATATTAGTTTCAAGTGTACAATATAATGATTCCATATTTGTATATATCTGAATTATCATCACAGTTTTTTTACTATTCATCATCATACAGAGTTATATAATTATTATTTTTGTTTTTCTTATAATGAGAACTTTTAAGATTTACTCTTAGCAACTTTCAAATATGCAGTCAATATTATTGACTGTAGTCATCATGCTGTACATTACATCCCCATAACTGATTTATTTTATAATTGGAAATTTGTACCTCTTGACCCCCTTCACTCATTTTACCCAACCCTCAAGCCCCCTCCCTTCTGGTAACCACCAGTCTGTTTTCCATATCAATGAGTTTTGTTTTGTTCTTGTTTTTTTAGATTCCATATATAAGTGAAATCATGTATTTGTCTGTCTCTTAGCATAATACCCTCAAGGTTCATCCATGTCACAAGTAGCAAACTTCCTTCTTCTTCTTTTTTTAATCACCGAGTAGAAATATATATATATATATATCACATCTTCTTTATCCATTCATCCATTGATGACCCTTAGATTATTTCCACATTTTAGCTGTTGTAAATACTACGGTGAACATGAGGCTGTAGGTACCTTTTTGAGTTAGTATTTTTATTTTTGGGGGGATAAATTCCCAGGATTGGAATTGCGGGGTCATATGGTAGTACTATTTTTAATTTTTTGAGGAACCTCCATACTATTTTTCACAGTAGCTGCACCTACTTACATTCCCAACAGTAGTACACTAGAGTTTTGTTTTTCCACACCCTTGTCCACACCTGTTATTTCTTATCTTTTAATCCTAGCCATTCTAGCAGGTGTGAGGTGATATCTCATTTTGGTTTTGATTTGCATTTCCCTGATGATTAGTGATGTTGCATCTTTTCGTGTGCTCGTTGGCTATCTGTATGTCTTTGGAAAAATGGCTCTTCAGATACCCTGCTCATAAAAAAAAGAAAGTTTTGGTGTTTTTTTCTTCTTGCTATTTAGTTGTATGAGTTCTTTATATATTTTGGATATTAACCCCTTATCAGATATACAATTTGTACATATTTTTCCCCATTCAGTACCTCGCCTTTTCATTTTGTTGATGGTTTCCTTAGCTGTACAGAAGTTTTTTAATTTAATGTAGTCCCACTTGTGTATTTATGCTTTGGAATCAGATCCAAAAATTTATCACCAAGGAACTTATTGTCTATTTTTTTTTTTCTAGGAGTCTTGTAGTTTCAGTCTTACATTCTCACATTCAAGTCTGATCTATTTTGAGTTAATTTTCTTGTATGGTGTAAGATTTTATTCTTAGTTCGGTTTTATTCTTTTTTGCATGTGGCTGTCCAGTTTTCCCAGCACCATCTATTGAAGAGACTGTCCTTTCCTCATTGTATATTCTTACCTTCTTTGTCATGAAGTAATATATGTGGGTTTATTTCTGGGGTCTCTATTCTGTTCCATTGATCTCTGTATCTGTTTTTATGCCAGTACCATATAGTTTTGATTACTATAACTTTGTAATATAGTTTTAAATCCAGGAGGGTGATATCTCTAGCTTTGTTCTTCTTTCTCATGATTGCTTTGGCTATTTGGGTGTTTATGGTTCTAAATAAGTTTTAGGATTGTTTGTTCTGTTTCATTGAAAAATGTCATGAATTTTTATAGGAATTGTATTGAATCTATATATTGCTTTGGGTACTATGGACATCTTAACTACATTAATTCTTCTAATCCATAAGCTTGAAATATCTTTCCATTTATTTGTGTCGTCTTCAGATTCTTTCACTCAGTGCATTATAATTTTCAGTGTACTGGTCTTTTACCACCTTGGTTCAGTTTAATACTAGGTATTTTATTCTTTCTGATGCAATTGTAAATGGGATTGTTTTCTTAATTTCTCTTTCTGATAGTTTGTTGTTATTGTATAGAAACAAAACAGAATTTTGTATATTGATTTTGTACCCTGCAACTTCACTGAATTTGTTTATTAATTTGAACAGTATTTTGGTGGAGTCTTTAGCATTTTCTCTATATAAAATTTATTGTCCACAAATATGACACTTTTACTTCTTCCTTTCCAATTTGGATGCTATTTATTTTTTCTTTCCTAATTGTGCTGGCTAGGACTTTCAATACTATGTTGAGTAAAAATGGCAAAAGTGGGCATCCTTGTTTTGTTCCTAATTTTAGAGGAAAACCTTTCAGCTTTTCATTATTGCCTGTCAGCTATGGTCTTGTCATATGTGACTTTTATTATGTTGAGATATGCTGCCTGTGTACCCACTTTGTTGAGAGTTTTTATCATAAATTGATGTTGAATTTTGTCAAATGATTTCTTGTGTCCATTAAGATAATCATATGATTTTATTCTTTCTTTCTTTCTTTATTTATTTTTCCTGTTAATCCTCAGTTGAGGCTATGTTTCTATTGATTTTTTTTTCTTTTTAGAATAGAGGAAGGGGGGGGAGAGAGAGAGAGAGAGAAACATTGATATGAGAGGGAAACATAGATCAGTTGCCTCCCATATGTGCCCAACCGGGGATTGAACCCATAATCTAGATACATGCCCTTACTAGGGATTGAACTGGCAACCTTTTGGAGCACAGATTGATGCTCCAACTAACTGAGCCACCTGGCCAAGGCTATTCTTTATATTTTTAACTAGAGGCCTGGTGCACGAAATTTGTGTGTGCACCCCTCCGGGATGGGGCCTAAACCGGCAGTTGGGAATCCCCTGAGGGGTCCCAGATTGGAGAGGGTGTTAATTGGAACAGCCATATTTATAATATTATACTTATAGTACAGGCCTGGTACACCCTCTCACAATCCAGGAGCCATTGGGTTAGGATTGCAGACTGCTGGTTTAGGCCCGATCCTGCAAGATTGGACCTAAACCGGCAGTCAGACATCCCTCTCACAATCCACGTCACTCCTTAACTGCCCCCCTGCCGGCCTCATCACCCCTAACTACCCCCCTGCTGGCCTCATCACCCCCTAACTGCCCCCCTCCTCTTGTCGGCCTGGTCATCCCTTAACTGCTCCCCTACCAGCTTGGTCACCCCCTAACTGTCCCCCTGCTGACCTGGTTGCCCCCTAACTGCACCCCTACTGGCCTGATCGCCCCTAATTGCTTCTGCCTCGGCCCCCACCACCGTGGATTTGTCCAGAAGGAAGTCGGATGTCTGGTCTACCTGGTCTAATTAGCATATTACCCTTTAATTAGTATAGATGTGTTGTATCATGCTGACTAACTTGTGGATATTCTACCATCTTTGCATCCCTTTTAATGTTTTGTTGAATTTGGTTTGCGAATGTTTTGTTGAGGATTTTTGCATCTTTGTTCAATGATATTGGCCTATAATTTTTTGTTTTTGTCTGGTTTTGTTATCACAGTAATGCTGGCCTCAAAACTGAGTTTGGAAATGTTATTTCCTCTTCAGTTTTTTGGAAGAATTTGAGAAAGATAGGCATTACATCTTTTTCAAATGTTTGGCAGAATTCAGCAGTAAAGCTACCTGGTCCTGGACTTTTGTGTGTTGGGAGATTTTTGATTATTGATTCAGTCTCCTATTAGTAATTGGTCTATTCAGATTTTCTATTTATGAATTAATCTTGGAAGATTGTATGTTTTTAGGAATTGGATCTATTTCTTCTAGGTTGTTGAATTTGTTGGTATATAATTGTTCACAGTAGTCTCTTATGCTTCTTTGTATTTCTGTGGTATCAGTTGTAACTTATTACATTTTTTACTTAAGGCATCTTTTTTTTTCTTGGTGATTCTAACTCAAGGTTTGTCTATTTGTTTATCTTTTCAAAGAACCAGCTCTAAGTTTTATTGCTTTTTTTTTTTTGGTATTTTTGGTCTTTATTACAGTTATTTCTGCTCTGATCTTTATTATTTCTTTTCTCCTACTAACTTTGGGCTTGTTTTTTTTCTTTTTTTTCTAGTTCCTTTAGGTGTAAACTCAGCTTATTTATATGTGTTTTTTCTTGTTTCTTCAGGTAGGCCTGTACTGCTATGAAATTCCTTCTTAGAATTGCTTTTGTTGCATCCCATGGATTTTAGTATGTTGTATTTCTGTTTTCATTTGTCTCAAAGTACTTTTTGATTTCTCTGCTTTCTTCATTGACCAATTGGTTGTTCAGAAGCATATTGTAAAACCTCCACATATTTGAGATTTTTTTAATTTCTAGTTTTACACTCTGTGGTTAGAATAGGTGCTTGATATGATTTCAGTATTCGTAAATTTACTGAGACTTGTTTTGTGGCCTAACATGTGATTTATCCTGGAGAATGTTCTTTTTGCACTTGAGAAGACTGTATTATGCTGCTTTTGGATTGAATGTTCTCTATATGTTAAGTACATCATTAAGGCCCATGTTTCCTTACTGATTTTCTGTCTCATGATCTATTCATTGATGTAAGTGGGGTATTAGAATCTCGTACTATTATTGTATTGCTGTCAATTTCTTTCTTTAGGTTCTTAATATTTGCTTTATATATTTAGGTGTTCCTATGTCGGGTTCATAAACATTTACTGATGTTTATTGTCTTTGTTGGATTGACCCCTTTATTATTATGTAATGCCCATCTTTGTCTTTTATTACAGACTTTGTTTTAAAGTTTCTTTTGTCTGATAGAAGTATAGCTACCCCAGCCTTCTTTTGGCTTTCATTTGCACGAAACATCTTTTTCTGTCCTTTCACTTTCATTCTGTGTGTGTCTGTACATCTGAAGTGAGTCATGTAGCCACCATATAGATGGGTCTTGTGTTTTAATTTATTCAGCCACTTCTGTGTCTTTTGTTTGGAGAATTTAGTTCACTTACATTTAAATTAATTATTGACAGCTATGTACTTATTGCCATTTTGTTGATAGTTTTCTGGCTGTTTTATAGTTCCTTTCTTTTTCTCTTGCTCTCTCTCTCTCTCTCTCTTTTTTTTATAGTTTGATGACTTTATTGTTATGCTTAGACTCCTTATTATCTTTTAAATTTATAGCAAGCTAAGTTTTTTTTTGCATTTTAAATTTTATTTATTTATTTAATCCTTACCTGAGGATATTTTTCCATTGATTTTTTCATTTTAATTTTATTTTATTTTTCTTTATTGATTATGGTATTACATATGTATCCTTATCCCCCCCATTCCCCCGTTGACAGTCTGATCAATGCTTCGCTGTCTCTGGATCTGTTTTTGTTCATCAGTTTATGTTATTCATTATTTCGCTTAACATAATGCTGTCCAGTTCCATTCATGCTGTTGCAAATGTAAGAATTCCTTCTTTTTCACCACAGCATAGTATTCCATTGTGTAGATGTACCACAGTTTTTTAATCCACTCATCTGCTGATGGGTACTTAGGCTGCAAGCTAAATTTTAATGCATTCTAAAACTTTACATTTTTACTTTACCTCCCACATGTTTTATTTTCGATGTCACATTTTACAACTTTTTATTTTGTGTATCCCTTAACTATTTATTGTAGTTTTAGTTCTCTTTACTACATTTGTCTTTTAATTTTCATATTAACTTTAATCTACTACCTTTCCTATATATTTAACTTTACCAGTCAGATTTTTATTTTCATTTGTTTTCTTGTTACTAATTAGTGTCTGTCAGTTTAAAGAAGTCCCTTTAACATTTCTTGTAAAGCCTGTTTAGTGGTGATGTACTATTTTAGCTTTTGTTTATCTTGAAACTCTTTATCTCTCATGTAATTTTGAATGATAACCTTGCCCGGTAGAGTGCTCTGGAAGAGTTTTCCTTTCAGCATTTTGAATTAATTTATCATACCACTCTCTTCT
The DNA here is from genome assembly GCF_000327345.1 of Myotis davidii. NCBI lineage: Eukaryota > Metazoa > Chordata > Mammalia > Chiroptera > Vespertilionidae > Myotis > Myotis davidii. The sequence goes on from NW_006297821.1 coordinate 3,044,768, forward strand.
GGTCTTCGAAGTTTCTGCTGAAAAAAATGCTGATAATCTTTGGGGAGGGGGGTGTTCCCTTGTTTGTAACAAGTTGTTTTTTTTCTTGCTGTTTTTAACATTCTCTCTTTATCTTTACCTTTTGACATTTTAATTATAATGTCTCTTGATGTGGATATCATCTGAGTTTCCTCGATCTGGATGTCTGTTTTTTTCTCTAGGTTCGGGAAGTTTGCAGCAATTATGTTTTTTTAAAAAAATAATCTACTTTGTTGTTTTTTTGTTAATCCTTACCCAAGGGTATTTTTCCATTGATTTTTAGAGAGAATGCAAAGGAGAGGGAGAGACAGAGAGAAACATCAATGAGAGAGAGACACATTGATTGGTGGCCTCCCACACACCCTGCCTAGGGCTGGGGATCGAGTCTGCAACATACCTGCCTTTGACTGAAATGGAACCTGGGACCCTTCAGTCCATGGGCTGACGTTCTAACCACTGAGCAACTGGCTAGGGCTACAACCATTATGACTTTAAATTAAGTTTTCTGCCTCTTTCTCTTTTTTTTCTTCTTGTGGGTCTCCTGTAATGTGAATGTTATTTCACTTGATGTTAACCCCCAGGTTTCTTAAGCTACCTTAATTTTTTAAATTCTTTTTTCTTTTTTCTACTTTGTTTGGGTGAGTTCCACTCCTCTGTCTTTCAGATCACTGATCCTTTCTTCTACTTTATCCAGTTTGCTGTTGAACCCCTGTTTTGTTTTTCATTTCAGCTATTGTATTCTTCAACTCTGTGACTTCTATTTGCCACCTTTTTGTCCTTTCTTTTTTTTTTTTTTAAATATATTTTATTAATTTTCCACAGAGAGGAAGGGAGAGAGACAGAGAGTCAGAAACATCGATGAGAGAGAGACATCGATCAGCTGCCTCCTGCACATCCCCCACTGGGGATGTGCCCGCAACCCAGGTACATGCCCTTGACCGGAATCGAACCTGGGACCTTTCAGTCCACAGGCCGATGCTCTATCCACCGAGCCAAACCGGTTTCGGCTTTTTGTCCTTTCTTATTGCCACTTTCTTATAGTTTCTATGTCTTTGTTGACATTCCCACTATGTTCCTTCATTCTCCTGCCAAGTTTGGTGATCATCATTATTACCATTACTTTGAACTCTTTATTAGGTAAATTACTTATTTTCATTTTATTAAGATATATTTTTCTAAGGTTTTATCTTGTGTGTGTGTTTTTTGTGGGTTTTTTGAAACATATTTGTTTCCTCATTTTGCTTGACTCTCTGTATTGGTTTCTCTGTATTTGGGGAAGTAGCTGCCTCTTCCACTCTCTTTTTTTTATTTTTATCCCCCCCACTCATGCCCTCACCTCCCTGGTGTCTGTGTCCATTAGTTAGTCTTATATAAATACAAACAAGTCCTTTGGTTGATCTCTCCCACGCTTGAGGAGTGACCTTGTGTAGGAGAGATGAACCTTATTTTCAAGTGGGCCCTAACTCTTGGTTGTCTCTTGAACCTTTGTGATTATCTAAGCAGCCTGATTTATTTTTGATAGGTCCCAGTTGTTAAGGATTTGCCATGCCCTGCCAGTGTTACAGAGGGAGGGATCATATTCAGCACCCAGTTTCAGGCTGACTGAAAACCACATCCTTCAGCAGCAGCTTTTAATGTATACAAATATATTCAGTCCTCTGGAACTACAATTGTAAACCCTGCTGGCCTCCAGTCCAGGTGATCTGCAGGTGTCCCCTGGGAAACAGCTGCAAAAATTTGGGTTCTTGACAAGTATATAAGCTCTTTTCTGGGAGGTACCAGCAAGCTGTAGTGAGAGAGTGTGTAGAGATGACATATTTTGGCCTACATTCCCTGAGAGCTCCTCTATGGCCTTTAGATGTGTGGCAAAGCTGAAGCCTGCCCCTGTGTGAATGGCATACTCCCACTGATTTTGGCAAGGCAAAGGGAGAGCATAGGCCTGGAGCGAACCTGCCAGCTTTGGTGAGGCCACTGGACAGTGCTGGGGTGTGCCTGCTGGCTTTGGTGGGGCTGTGAGAGTGCACCGGGCTGGGACACTCCTGCTAGTTTTAGTGAGAGAGCAGGGGAGTGTAGGGATGGGACATGCTCTCCAACTTAGTGGGACAACACAGGAGTATACTGTGACTGCACACACCTGCTGGCAATAGCAATGTAGAAGGAAGGTGCACAAATGGCATCCATTAGCACTGGTGTTGGCTAGGTAGAAGGGGAGCAAAAAATGGTGCCCAACAGTGCCTCCATCCCCAGAGAGTCCCATCAGGCCCCTGCTCCTTCAGCAGACACTTTAAGATTAGCAAATGAATCTCCTTTACCGATAGTTTAGGTTCTTTTCAAACTTCCGATTTTGTGCTGGGTTCCTGGGCAAGTCTGCATGCAAGCCTGTTAAGGGCAGAATCTCAGTTCCCTAAAACTCTTTGTGTTTCCTGGACAGAAGCCCTTTTGTTTTCAAAGCCAGGTGTTTTGGGGCTCATCTCTCTGATGCAGGTTCCAAGGGTAGGAGTGCCTGAATGGGGCATGAATTCCTCACTCCCCAGGGAGAAGCTCTGTATTTTTGAGATCCCTCTAGATCAGTGGTTCTCAACCTTCCTAATGCCGCGACCCTTTAATACAGTTCCTCATGTTGTGGTGACCCCCAACCATAAAATTATTTTTGTTGCTACTTCATAACTGTAATTTTGCTACTGTTATGAATTGTAATGTAAATATCTGATATGCAGGATGTATTATCATTGTTACAAATTGAACATAATTAAAGCATAGTGATTAATCACTAAAACAATATGTAATTATATATGTGTTTTCTGATGGTCTTAGGCGACCCCTGCGAAAGGGTTGTTTGACCCCCGAAGGGGTCGCGACCAACAGGTTGAGAACCGCTGATCTAGATAGTGGGTTGCCATGCTGGGGGTGGGTTTTCGGTAAGACTGCATCTCTGTCTCTCCTACCCATCTCGATGTGGCCCTTTTATCTTTGCTGTGGAGGAGCTGTTAGCAGTTTTTAGGTCTTTTTCAGAGGGAATTATTCCATGTGTAGCCATGGGAGGAGGTGAGTTTAGGATCTTCCTACACTGCCATCTTGAATCCCCGACCTTTTAAGCCTGTGATTTTTAATATCCTAAATCATGTGTCTGAATAAGTAAATAGCTCTTATAAACAAACCCAGGTGTTATATAACATTTATTTCCTTGCAGTAGTGTAGATAATTGTTGCCACTTTTAAAATACAGTATATTCTGCTTTGCGTGTTTTTATTACTGTGCTCTTGGATAACTATTTTGGTATTTCTTTCCACTTCTGAAACTGTGACTTATACATCACTGGCTAGTTTGGTAGTAAGACTTTCCTGTAATTTTTATCAGTCCTAAAGAAATGGACTCATTAAAGAAATTTCTTTGACCTGTCAGTATAAAAACAACATTTAAAATCTAAAGGGAGAAGTAGATTGGGCAGGATGAGGGGTGGATGAAGATGGAATGAAGGCCCCGTGCTTTAATGTGTCTGTAACCTTGAGTTATATTTTAACTTTATGGTTCTTTGCCTGCAATGTTTATAGACCAAGAATAGATTATTTCAGCAAGAAGGCAGGATATTTAAGTCCAACAAATAGCAATAAATTTGTTTTTTAAAGCATTTAGTTGTCTTTTAGATTACTATGTGGGATTTGGCCAGTGGAAAACTCCTAAGATCAATAACAGATGCTCATCCTCCAGGAACAGCAATATTGCATATTAAGGTAATACCTTTGTTTTCTTTTTCTGATACTTTTTATTATTATGCCTTTGTATCTGTTTTTAAGTACATTTCTTTATAAAAAGAAATCCTGAAAAGAAACTGCCTTTTGTTTGACTAGCCCAACAAGATGTTTTCCCAAGTGAAAAACCAGAGGTGGGCTAGCATGGTACCATTCAGCTGCAAGTTGAATTGATGTCTAATAGATATAGCAGGAAAAGAGTACACTGATAAGAGGTTGACAGCGAAGACAGGTGTTACCTTAATGAAGCTCATGTGATGATTTTAAAAGGTCTTTTTACCTTTTGTTTAGTCCACCAAGGCTTTATTGCTGAGATAGTGTGCCTAGTCACACTTTGTTGGGAGTTACCTGAGGTTCAAGGCACCAACTGTGAAAGAAACAAGGTTTGCATTATGTTTAGAAATGTATCTGTTGCTTTATTTTCTTTCAGGCCTCTAAAGGAAAAGCATTAAGATTTGAATCTTGGCTTTCTCCTTACAGGCCTGAAAAAAATAAGCCAACTTAGGACACAGATTTTATTTGTAAATACAGTGTAAAGCTTGGTTTTTGTATGTTGTCAAGCCCATGTTTAGAAGCATAAAAGGTAGAGGACTATAACTAGGGAAGTCTAAAATTAGATTTTCTAGATTTTAATCAGGTACACATTTGGTTGCTTAGCTGTGCAGACCTCTCTTATCCATACATCTGCTTTTTACAGTCTGCAAGCATCTGGAGTTTATGTGTCTGGATTTAGGTTAGTTACATAAAAGTCTTCTGTGAGAAAGCATTGAAGCATTTAGCAACAATGAAAACAACCAAGATAAGTAAAAGTAGAGAGAATTTCTTTTCTTTCTGAACATCATGGCACTTTATTTTGACCTTTTTTCATATGGCATGTACCAACTGATAATATGTTATAGTTGTTTGTGTTTATGTTTTATCTCCTTTAATAGATTAAGATCTTTGAAACCAGAATCTGTTTCTCATTTATTTTGTGTTATGCATAGTAGCTCCTCAATAAATGTTTGGTTGAAGGAATAATTAGTTGGTGGTGTTTATGAAAGGCCAGTCCTTTGCAGAAAAAAACATACCTTTTAGGAGAAACAATAGGAAAGAAGCTATAAAGGCAAAGGGAAAAGAGAAGAATGCAGCTGAGGTTAAAAGCATAGTAGTTGTAGCTATCCTGTTGCTTGGGAATGGTGGTAAAGGTGGTGCTGCACTCAGACATGTGACATTGGAGAAAAGTGTGGCAAGAGATATATATGATTAGATACTTCTGTAGTTTTGGATTGACAGTAGCCACTTGCACTTCAGTATTCTTACTCATTGTTCTCCAAAGTTAACTCTACATCTCATCAATAACATTTTGGGCTTGCGTATTTTTGTTTATATATTTTAAAATTATATGAATATACTGTACTAGTACTTAAATACATTGTAAAACACATACACATGATGTATAAAATTAATAAGTAAAAATACAGTCCTGTTATTTTTCCTATACCCTGGGGTATATGCCTCCCCCTTTTGGCAACTGCTCAGTCCCAAGTGTGGGACTTCTTTACTATGCCTGTGTGTGGGGTCGAGGAGGAATAATTTTACAGTGGCCTCCTGTACTTCAATCATTCCTGACCAAGAGCATGTAGGCACGCCATTTAGGATGGCTCACCAACCGATGTGTTAGGGAGACCAGTCACTGTATATGGTACAAGTTAGTAAGTTATTCAGTTTTGTAGTGTACTACATCTACATTTACCATACCTCATAAACCTGTAGGACAGCCTGTCACTGTGAACATTATTTATTACTTTGAGTTTTCAAGAGTAAGTAATAGTAACTGAGGTATTGTTAGTTGAAGAAGAGCAAGGAGGCAGCACATTTAGGAAGAGCACATTTAGGAATAGTTATATAAAAATTAAACTATTGCCGAAACCGGTTTGGCTCAGTGGATAGAGCGTCGGCCTGCGGACTGAAAGGTCCCTGGTTCGATTCCGGTCAAGGGCATGTACCTTGGTTGCGGGCACATCCCCAGTGGGGAGTGTGCAGGAGGCAGCTGGTCGATGTTTCTCTCTCATCGATGTTTCTAACTCTCTATCTCTCTCCTTTCCTCTCTGTAAAAACTCAATAAAATATATTAAAAAAAAAAGTTAAACTATTTTATGTATAATGGATTAACTCCTCAGTTATTTAGAAAACATATTCAGACATGTTTATTCTCCAAAGATACCAAATATCTTTTATTGTGTCTTTATTCTTGAAAACAAGGCAACTGCAAATGTATCTAAAGTATCCTATTCAGTTTTAATAGCAAGTTAGAAAAAAATTAAAGAACCCAAGTAGAAAACTTAAGGGCTTTTATGAATTATAGTTTGTATTTTTCTTTTATCCTAAGGAAAGGTGGTTTTGCATTTTTAAAACCACAGGTTTTAAAAGATTTGAACCATTTTTATTCTGAATATGTGTAAGTTTGTGTGTTTAGAGTGATAAGCTAAGTTTAGCTAAGGTGTTTTCAATGCTAAGCATGTTTGTTTTAGATTTTAAAAAAGTTTTTCTCCCCTACCTTATTAACATTTGACCTGTTACAAGAAAATAAATTTTTTCTCTGTTCAGTTTACAGATGATCCAACTCTTGCAATTTGCAACGACAGCGGAGGCTCTGTTTTTGAATTGACATTTAAGTAAGAGACTAATGGACATTTGTTGACAAATGAAAAGACTAGCTCTGGTTAATGACTTCAAGTTGAACATGAAGAAGTCTGGAAAACTCATGTAATTGAAAATAGGTTATGGTTCTGTATTATAATGTCCTGGGGAGGCTTATGGAACATAAGGAGTCCAGGCCTGCCTTCCACCCCTCAATCTCTATCTTAGTAGGTTTGAGTTGGGATTCTAAACTACTCCCCAGATTTGGGGGACTATTATTCTGGAGTATTTCACTAATTTTCCTTTAGTTCTCAGGCTGAGCTGATTATAAAACCATAGTAGCCAAGTATAGAAAGGTTTTTATTGCCTTAGAATTGCCCCATTTATACTTTAAATAAGAGCGAAGACTATTTCGATAACATGGAAGAACACTTATAAAGCTGAGTTTAGAAAAATAGAATATCAAATATAATGTGTATTATGTTTCCCTAAGTTCTTTAAGGACTTTTTTGTTTCTTGTATTTCTTATACCTTCTGACAATGCTGAGGCCAAAGTAATTGCTTTAAAAAATACTATTTATTTGTTCAGCTAATTTTTATTGAGCATATGTATGTGTAACCATTGTTCTAGGCACCAAAGTTGTAGCTGTTGGGGTGGGGGGAGGGATACAGACAATAAACCAACACACAAATGAAATAATTTCTATAGTTATGAGTGCTGTGCTGAAAAGAAGACAGGTCAGTGTGCTGGAGTGCACTTGAGGATAATTCAGGAAGGCTTCTCTCAGAAGCTGACATTTGAGTAAAGATCTGAATGATAATGTGGTCAACAGATGTAAAGATCTGAAAGAAATATTTCAGACAGAGGGACATTCAGGCACAAAGGCTTTGATGGGTGGGCACAAACTTGGCCTGCTGGAGCAATTGGAAATAAGTTAGATGTGGCTGGAGTGTGACTTTCTCAGGAACAACAGTAATGGGAGAGGGTGAAGGCTGGAGCCAGATCATATAGGGCCTTTTAAAACATGTAAAGAAGTTTGGATTTTATTTTGTGTACAGTGGCAAGCCATTGGAATGTTTTTTAGAAGAGTAATAAATCTGGCCTATATTTTAAAAAGATCATGCTGATGTCTTGTGGAGTTTGCATTGCTGGGGGCCAGAGTAGGAGTTAGGAGGCTATTGTCATAGTCCAAGCTAGAGATGATAGTGCCTTGGGTCATTGCTAAATTGGTTCTGAATCTTTTGGTTACATTTTCAGGAGAGTGATGGGAGTGAGAACTTGCGAGTCTAGATGCCTGTTCAGTGGTTCCAAGGGTGAAGTGTGCTGTATTGAGCCTCTTCATTCTAAGCCTGACTTGAAAGATCATCCCATCACACAGTTTTCCTTACTGGCCATGGCATCCTTAACCAAGGTGGGTGTATTTAGAAGATGGAACTCAGACCTTTTAGAAAGGCTTTGAAAACCAAAAAAATTGAAAATGACAGGATAAATATTAAATGATATTTTTTCTCCTGAAGATACTGGTCATTGGATTGAAACCATCCTTGAAAGTGTGGATGACTTTTCCCTATGGACGTGTGAGTAAGCTTCTCTATCTTTTAAGCAAAAAACCCATGTCAGGAGGTGGGGGAAAACAAAATTTAAGTGGTGAATTTTGTGAGATTGTCATAAAACCAGGTAGATGAAAGTCTACTCCAAAGATTATTGTCTGGGCTTACCTTGATGTGACCAAAGCAGCATAAGCTGTTGACTACAGCGGTGTTCCTAAGATCACGAGATCTGAACTTCTCTACCTTTATTGCTTTAAGTTTTTTTAGTTGCTGCTTAGATACTGTACTGGTAGAAAACACTAGCTAACATATATTGCTACTACATACTGTTTCCTTGGCTTCTGCCTCTGGTATGTTATACACACCTGATTTCCTTTCTTTCCTGCTTGATTGTTTTCAGAAGGTTGTGGTCTTCCAGTGTGTGTGTGAGGAGAAGTATTGATGGGATGGGATGGAGAATGATGCTACTGAACTAAGACTAGTTCAGAAAGCAGCCCTTATACTGAGGGAGATCACGCTTCTGTTTCCTTGTTGGTACTCTGTATATCTCTAGGCCCCAGCGGAAGCCTGGCAAAGCTGGTTTAGATTGCCACTAGTATTTCTTAGGTTAATTTCATTGGCTAATTGAGGTTTATCATGATGTTTTGTGTTTGCATCCTTTTCATATGTTTTTATTGGTATTTGTTCCAACGTTTTATTATGAACATTTTCAAACAGAGAAGTTGAAAAAAACTTACATTAAACATCTGTATACCTACCATCTAATTTTCTAATTAACACTTTAGTGTACTGTATTTACTATATATCCATCCATCTCTTCATCTACTTACCAAATTATTTATTTATTTATTTCCAAGTAAATTAAAGAAATCAGCATTGTTTTTTCTTAATCTAAAGATCAGCATGCGTATGATTAGCTATAATTATCTACGTTTTTCCTCTCTTATAAAATTTACATACAATAAAATACACAGATTTGTATTATTGAATATCTCTACTTTGTTGGCATTTTAATGAGTAATTGGTAGAAGGAACACTAGCCAGATGGTGTTTTTAATCAGTTTTCTCTTTGTCTTTTTCCCATTAACTGTGATGAATTTTTTTGGTCTTCTCTTCACTTAGATGGATCCTTCCAGTGTACCATTGCTGGCCTGGCACTTTGTGGCAGCGCATAATTCTGTGAATCCCATGCTTGCTTTCTGCAGAGGAGATGTTGTGCATTTCCTTTTGGTAAGTCCCAATATTTGCTAGATCTGTTATAAAGTCCTTTATCAAAAGATTTTTTTTTCTGATTCATCAGTAATTTAATATTGTGTCAAAGAAATACGCTATCTAATTCTTTGGAGAGAGAGTGACATACTTAATTTTTATTTAAGTCTTTAATGGTTAACATGGAAAACTACTGATCACCCTACTCTGTGCCCTTTCATGGTGTGTTTCTCAGTTCCATCACCTTTGACTAATAAATAATTAATGGTGTATGTGTAATATGAATGTACATATGTCTGTAATAATGGCTTATCTATATACATATAGTGTATTTATCAGACAGCAAGTATTATTGAATATCTGCTGTGTTCTCTACACTGTGATGAACACAAGAAGCAATTGAGGGAAGTATAAATTCTTCTTCCACATAGCTTAAACTATTGTTTGAAAAGCCACATCAGTATGCTCATTACTACTATGGAGAATGGTTTAAGGATTCAATCATGTGGTGAGAATTAAAAGTTGATACCTTTAGAGTATGAAGAGATTTGTATGGACTAAAGAGGCCAGGGAAGACTTTATGAAGGATATATTGCAAATACTATGGGGCGTGGGGTGGATATGCATAATAAGATGAACTGAAGTTAAAGAGGTAAGAATGTAATTTTTATAACATTAAGTATTTATAAAATAACTTGTCTAGTCTTTTTCTTCCTCACTTGACTGAAAGCTCCATCAATCTAAAGACCAACTCTATAACTATGTTTCAGCCACTAGGATAGTGCTTGTATATAGATGTTTAGTAAATGTTTATAGAATTAATGACGGGGAGAAACATATTGTGGAAAATAAAGTTGAGTATATGGCATGGATCTAGATTAGGGGTTGGCAAACTCTGGCCTGTGGGGCAAATTTGGCTGGCTCCTTGTTTTTGTAAGTAAAGTTTTATTAGAACACAGTCATGCCCATTCAGTTATGTATTATTTGTGGCTGTTTTTGCACTATAGTGGCAGAGTTGAGTAACTGTGACACAGACCATATGGTCTGCAGATCCCAAAATATTTACTGTGTGGCCTTTTATAGAAAAGTTTGCTAACTCCTGATCTGGTTTGTGTATACTTGACCTAGATTGGTAATAGGGAGCCATCATGGGTTCTTAGGTAATTAAAATGATGAAGATGTGGTTAAAGTGATATTTTAAGAAGATCAGTATGGAAATATCAAAAAGAAAAGATTGTAGGAGGGAAATGGAAGGTTTGGCTCCTGTAATAAAGCAGGTATGAGGTCTTTGGTCAAGGATGGTCAGTTGTAGTGAGAGGGAGGGATGATATTTTGAAGGAAAGACAAAGCTTCTGATATTATTGGTTCTAGGACTGAAGGATATGAACCAAACATTTCATTTTTGAGTTTACATTTTAAAAGCTTGAAATATTTAAAGAGTTAAGGTTAGGGAAGGTTTGAGTTTGCTGAGTTGGTAATGAAGGTGAAACTCTCAAGTGTTGTATTGGAGAATGTCTTCTGGGCAGATTGCAATCCAGGTCTGGGGTACAAGTGAGAATTCAGGGATAGAGAAGGTAGTTGAAACTGTGAAAATAAAAAGCTAGAGCATACATAACCTTAGTGGATATTCACACAAGGGAAAGGAAGAAGATAAGGCAACAGGAGAGGGAGCGGGCCTAAGCCATCAGATCGGACATCCCCTGAGGGCTCCCAGACTGCGAGAGGGCGCAGGCTGGGCTGAAGGACCCCTGAAGAGTGCACAAATTTTCGTGCACCGGGCCTCTAGTATATAAATAAAAGATTGACACTGAAGTTCTTTGGGGAACTTTGGGTTGTTTGTGCAATAATAGTATTATATGTCAGAAAAGTCTAGTTTTGTCACTGCAGCAGCTTTTTTCTTTTAATGAACTTTTGTTTGACTTTTTTACACCATGTCACCATCCGATTTTATGTCTTAACTCTAGCTAAATACAGTCATTGGTGTAGTGAGATTAAGTTCTGAATTATGACAGAGTGGATATTACATTACAGAATTTGCTAATACTGACAGCTGAACCACTGACCAGATATGCCTTGGATTTTGGTACAAATCATGGTGTGATCATTTCTGTCATTTATGTGATAGTTTCTTTAATTATCAGTATTTTTGACTTATCCATACTCTGAATGGAAATAATTTCTGGGTGGAGTATAATGAAGTATCTAAAAATATCCCTCAAACAATAGCTGAGGTTTTGGTTGTTTTTATTTCATCATCAGGTTAAGAGAGATGAATCTGGAGCAATCCATGTTACTAAGCAAAAGCATCTTCACCTCTACTATGACCTCATCAACTTTACTGTGAGTATTCACATGAACTATCCCCATTTATTGCATGTAATTGTTTTGAGATCATGGTGTGTTAAAACTATCAGGATTTCTGCCATGAACCATGCCTTTAGGATTATATGAAATATGGACAGAAGTGAAGTCTGGCTTATATTGAATAAAATCTGAGTTTGATATGGTGTCACATTATTTTTCTTGTCTTTCAGCCTATGTCTTGCTGAACAAAAATTTTCTTTAATGTCCTAATTAGTTTAAAGGGGAGTTTAGAAGAATTTAGATGGATTTCTTCAGGATTATTGCTGGACTTTCTTTGTAAACATATTTTTATCCTTCTGAGTTTGTCCTAATTGGTTCAGGAGCTTATCTACGCTTTTCTTTTCTAGTGGCTAAAAAGTTTGCAGAGGTCTCTCTCTATCACACATCTCAGTCCGAAGTGACTTTTGGTTTAAAAAAAAGAATATTTCTTTTTGTGTCAATTTTTAAATTTTTAAATAGTGTTTTAATTCTGTAATAGTGCAGTTATAATATTTCTGGGTTTCTATCATTAGTGCTCTTAGCATATCACTATCTGGTATCCGGTGAAATATTCTGTAGATATATGAATATAGGCAACCCTAAATATAAGACTGTGCCTCATTTTTCCAATAAAAGGCTAAAAAAAGTTTTACCCCCAATTTGCTAAAATGAAACATTTAGGATTATGGATGAAATAAATATTTATTATATAAGATTTATAAGTTCAGTTTATAAATTGAATTATAAAGATTATTGAGATTATTTAATCTCACACATAGATCATTGATTTAGAAATAATGCTTTTTCTTATAAACATTTTACGAAATAATTTTGTTCAATCTCTTCTCATGTATATAAGACATCAGTGACTTTGTCAACATTAGAACCACTTGTTGAATCATTGGACACAGTTTTCTAGAATTCATCATCACTTCTGTTTAAGATGTTTGAGATACAGCACTTTAAAAATCAGCATATGATTCTTCCCCTGGAAAATTTTTTTCCAACCACAAGTAGCCATGCTCCTGACAATTCCACAGCAAGTATTTTTATTTGTCCTGTGGCTTATCCATGATGTGACCACTAACTGCATTGCTCTGTAAATTACCTTTAAAAGGTTTGTTTACAACAATGTCAACACTCACAATTATGGGATCCTAACTTTAGGAATAATTGCTAAACTGCAAACTTTTTTTTCCTCTGTCATTCTCTCTCTGTTTTAAAGCATTTAAAAACTATTACTGACTGATATTCAGTAAGGCTAATAAAAAATGTATCTTTTTTTCCTAAATGATACTTTGTTTTTCAAAGTAAAGTGATCAAAAGAGCATCTTATAGGAGCTCTTTGTAAAAGATTTGAGTATCAAACTATGTTTTCTGAGAGATATTTTTTTGGGGGTGGGAAACAAACAAACAAACACACAGAAAAACAAACCCTTCCTTTATAGTAGCTACTGTACAATGGTAGAGCATATCTTCAGCATATGTCAAGAGAAAATTGATCCATTTTCAACTTGGTTGTCACTGATATGGTATGCAAATAAGCTTTGATAACCTGGGATAGATCATATAAATAAATCAACATGAATGCCAGACAGATAATGTGCAGGGGAATTATTTTGTTCCCTCTAATTTAGAATTCTAATTGAGCAGATTTAAAAACTTGATTCCTTGGGAAGGATTAAGATTTTTAAAAATATATTTTGAAAATAAATCTCATACATAACCCAAGAAATTTATCAAAATGGCATCCTTCAGAAGATTTTTAACATTATTATTTAGTTATTATTTTAAAAATTATAATAGATACTAGAGGCCCGGTACACAAAAATTTGTACCCTGGTGGGGGAGGGGGGATTGAGGGACACCCCCCACTTGTGCCCTCTCACCGTCTGGGACCCCTTGGGAGATAACCACCTCTGGCTTAGGCCCGCTCCAGGCCTTCTCTCCGGCCTGAGCCACCTTCAAGCCTTTGCTGCCCCGCCTGGCCGCCCTGGGTTGGGTCGCACATGGGATGCCCAGATGGAGGCCGGGCGGGCTGGCCGATCGCTGCTACACTGCCCGGCCGCCCCAGGTCGGGTCGCACACGGACGCCTGCAACCCGGGTCGCAGATAGCAGGCCCGGATGGCAGCAGGGCAGGTGGGATGGTGCAGTATGCAAATTAGCCACCATCTTTGTTGGTGATTAATTTGCATATCACACTGATTAGCCAATGGGAGGTGGAGCAAAGGTACAGTCAATTACCATGTTTGTCTATTATTAGATAGAATAGAAGATATAGAAAAAATACAGCAAAAACTCTCCTAATTTAGGGAGGTTTTGAAGGAAATATATATTTTAAATAGCTTCTATTTTGAACTATGTATTACAAATATATTTCAACAATCATCCTTTGACCACCTAGATTTATGAGATTTAATTTGCCCTTTTGTTTCATTGATGTAAAACTGAAATACAAAGTTTGTCACTTTACTTAAGTCATTTGTGCCAATGTACCTTTGAAAAAATTTTATGAAAGCCAATATATCCTGTAACATATATCTATTAAAGATTTTTGTTAGCCTTCTTTCGGACTACGAGAGTGTCATTGTAGCACTGTCAAACTCAATATTGTGTTGGGTTCCTATTGTTCTCTGGGCTGTTTACTCAGTAGTTCTTGCTGTGATTGTGTTGTCATGAAGTTATTAAATGGATAAAGTCCTCAGGGCCATTTAACTGAGTGGCCAAGCTTTCTTCTTGTCCTGAATGATGGCGTGGGATGGGCCTCACTTTTGTTTTGTTGTGTGCTTGAATTGCAGTGGATGAACTCACGCACAGTTGTACTCTTGGATAGTGCAGAGAAGTTGCATGTGATTGATCGGCAAACTCAAGAGGAATTGGAAACAGTGGAAATCTCAGAAGTTCAGTTGGTCTATAATAGCAGCCATTTCAAATCACTAGCCACCGGAGGAAATGTTAGCCAGGCACTGGTAAGGGTAACCCATTACCTTAATGCTGACTTGATAAACGTGGTGCTTTGTTGCTGTTTTGTTCTAGAAATAGAAGCTCCGAAGAGTTATCTTTGTGCTTTGAGGTGTTTCTTTAAAAGCCCCTAGGTTGAAGTGGATGTGGGTGTGTTTGTAAGTATTCAGGAATGTGAACTAAAACAATAATTTCTCTTACCTTCTATTTAGAAATCTGACTAATTTAATGCCCAAGAGTTTTAACTTTTATCCTAAATTAATAAAATGAAGTTGGAAATTTATGAGACAGGAGTTATAACAGCAAAATACTTTAGAAAGTTTAATATGGCAGCAATAAGTATGATAGATTTAAGGGGTAAATGACTAGTGACAGGTAGCCCATGAGACTTTGGAAATATTTGGGTGATTGGTAAAGGAATGAACAGGTATAGTGTTTGTGGGAATAAAAAGGCAAAGATGGGCTTTGAGAGAAAGAAAAAAGATTCTTTCAGAGTAGGAGATAGATGAAATGTTGGTGTGCTTGGAGAGAAGGAAGACATGAAAATTATGATCTTAGTATTAATCCATACTAATAATAGCTTAGGTGGCGTCACGCCCTCACGTATCATGCCCTAATGTTGTCTCAAGATGGCCATCACAGATGGCTGCACGCACAGTGGAGTGGGGCCCAGCAGCCGCTCTGTGTGGTGAGGCCTGGAGGTCCTGTGGCTCCGTGCAACGTGGAGGAGCCGGTCCCGGCATCTCCGCTGCCTCAAACAGAGGAGGTGGGTCCCGGTGGAGGAGGTGGGTCACGGCAGGGGAGGGCAGTTGTGGGTGATCAGGCCAGCAGGGGAGCAGTTAGGCATCAATAAGGCCAGCAGGGGAGCGGTTAGGGTGCGATCAGGCTGGAAGGAAGAAGCAGTTAGGGGCAATCAGGCAGGTAGGCAGGTAAGCTGTTAGGAGCCAGAGATCCAGGATTGTGAGAGGGATGTCCCACTGCTGGTTTAGGCCCAATCCTGCAGTTGGACATCCCCTGAGGGGTCCCAGATTGGAGAGGGTGCAGGCCAGGCTGAGGGACACCACCGGAATTTTATGTACCAGACCTCTAGTTTTACCATATTTTAAGTAACTGTAATAATGGCTTTTAGCAATTTATACAGATAGTTTACAGTTAAATTACTTTGAATTGTGATCTCATGTTTCCTAAACCAGTAATCTTTAAGCAGGAAATTAGACTATTATGGGGCTTCTTGGGTATTTTCTTGAAGAAAATAGTAATAATAATCATATTTAATGAGTGTCTGCTGCATGAAATGTAGCCATTGCCTAAATCTCTCGGAGATATTAGATCCTTAGGGCATAAAATATACATGAAAGGGTCTTCCAGCCTTAGAATTTAGAAACCAAGAAAATCCAGAGTAAGAATAATGATAACACAATAGAATTTTCTAAAGTAAGAATAATTACTGTCTCACACTTAGATGCTTCCTGGTGTCTGGTTATTAAAAATACTTTTAAGTTTTTTTTTAAGTCAGACTTTAAGCTTGTACTTTCAGCTAAGATAGAATAATGGGGCCTGGATTTACTCTCCTGTCTGGGGAAAAAAATCAGAAAAAGAAACAACAGTTTCCAAGATACTGGATATCATGTAATGCAGCACAGCAATTCCTGACAAAATAGGAAACCAATGGCATGAGCCCTATGGGTATCCCAATGTCTGTCCTTGAGTTTCCATGTGGCTCAGGGGGAGGAACCCAGTGGAGCTTGGAGTACTCCATGAGTGAGACAGAGTGGAGACTCAGACTGCAGGAAGACAAGTGTGGGTTGGACAGGCCGGAGTACTGGTGTGAAGAGCACTATACAGAGGGTCCCCTTGGATATTCAGCAGGCTACTAATCAATAGAAACTGCCCAAGGCAAGGGAAAGAAATATTTGTAAGATTTGGAAGGAACAAGAGCTAGTGATCACACTGGCTTGTTTACAGCAGCCAGATGGAAAACCTTATGATTCACATGCATTGGGCAGAGTACTTGGACATCTTGCCTCAGTAGTGGGGAATAGTTAG
This sequence comes from Myotis davidii, assembly GCF_000327345.1. Lineage (NCBI taxonomy): Eukaryota > Metazoa > Chordata > Mammalia > Chiroptera > Vespertilionidae > Myotis > Myotis davidii. The sequence continues at coordinate 3,061,268 of NW_006297821.1, forward strand.
AACTAAAGTAAATGCTGCTCTCGTCCCCACTAACATATCTTAAAAACAAGACCAGAAAGGAACAAACTGTTTCCAGGTAACTTAACTCCTCCCAGAACAAAGCACAATAATATTAATAAGAATATAGAAATTTCCAGGACCCAACAGGCTGAAATTTGAAATTTGCAGTGTCTGCCATCGAATCAGGGATTGCTAGGCATGCAAAGAAAAAGTAAAACACAACTTATACTGAGGAGAAAAATCTATCAAAACTGACTTAAACCTGAAACAGATATTAGAATTAGCAGACAAGAACATAACAGTTATCATAGGTATAGTCCGTATGTCCAAAAAATTAAGTAGAGACATAGAAGATTTTAAAAGATGTAAATCTAGAGATAAAACTAAAGTGCTTGAAATAAAAAATACACTGGATATGAAGCAAAAATGATCAAAATTGAAATGAGAAAAAGACAACTTCACAATTATAGTTTGGAAATTTTAAACTCTCTCAGTAAGTAATAAAATGAGAAGGTAGAAAACCATTAAGGGTATAGAAGACTAAAAAGAACACTGTTGATCAACTTGACCTGACAGTTATAGAATATTGCACCCAACAGAAGCAAAGTACAATTATTTTTCAAGTGAATGTGGAACATCCACTGATATAGATTATATGATAGTCCATAAAACAAGCTTCAGCCAATTGTTGAAGGAATCATCAGGGTCACTTTGGAGATAATTCAAATATTTGGAGATTAAATAACACTTTTATAAATAAACCATGAGACAAAAAAATCTCAAAGGAAATTAGAATGTATTTTGAACTAAATGAAAATACAACATATAAAAATCTGTGATCCACAAATCAGTTTCTGAGGGTAATTCATAGCATTAACTACTTACATTAGAAAAGAAGAAAAAATCTCAAACAAGTGATCTAAGCTTCTATCTTAATTAAGGAAATTAAAAAAAGAGCAAAATACACTTAAAGTAGATTGAAAGAAGAAATAATAAAGATGAACACAAATCAATTAAATGGAAAATGGACAAATGATAGGAAATTAAATAAACCAAAAGCTGATTCTTTGAAAGATAAATAAAATTGACAAACCTCTAGTGAGACTAATCAAGGAAAAAAGGGGGAGGGCACAATTACTAATATCAGGAGTGAGGATGGTAATGTCACTATAGAGTCTATAGGTATTAAAAAGATAATATGCTCAGCCAGAGGGGCTCAGTGGTTGAGCATTGACCTGTGAACCAGGAGGTCACAGTTCAATTCCCAGTCAGGGCACATGCCCAGGTTGCGGCTTGATTCTCAGTGTGGGGAATGCAGGCGACAGTGGATCAATGATTCTCTCTCACCATTGATGTTTCTCTCTCTCCCTCTCCCTTTCTCTTTGAAATCAATAAAAATAAACAATATGAGTAACTTTATGCCAATAAATTCAAGAATTTTAGATGAAATGGGAAAAAATTCTTTGGAAGGCACAAATTACTAAAGCTGACTCAAGAAGAAATGAAAAAACCTAGTAAATAAATACATTTTCTGCAAAAAAACTCCAGGCCCAGTTGACTTCATTAGTGAAGTTTATCATATTTTAGGAAAAAAACCCCCCACCAATTTACACAGAAATCTTTTCAAAAATAGAGTAAATGGGAGCACATACTTTTTTTAAAAAAATGAAATTTGCTTATTATCTCTGATAATAAAATGAGACAAAGACATTATAATAAAGAATACAACAGACCAATGTCCTTATAAGTATAGAAGCAAAAATCCATAATATATTAGCAAATAGAAGCCAGCAGTGTATAAAAAGAGTAATCATGATCAAATGGTGTTTATCCAAGGCATTCAAGACTGGTTTAACATTTAAAAATCAATGTAGCTGGTGTGGCTCAGTTGGTTGGAGCTTCCTCCCATACAGCGGAAGGTCACAGGTTCAATTCCCGCTCAGGGCACATAGGTAGGTTTCAGATTTGATCCTGGGTCAGGGTGGAGTATAGGAGGCAACCATGTAACCAAATATGTTTGTTGTGTATTTAAGCTGTCCTTTATTAGATTAGCTTAGGACATATTAAAATGCATTGAGGCATTTGACTTAGTTAATGGTAAAAGAAAAACCATATCATCTTCTCAAAAGACAGGAAAATTTAACATTTAGTCTTGATAAAGTCTTAGCAAACTAGAAATAGAAGGAAACTTCAACCTGATAATCAAGAACATCATCCAAAATCCTACTTAAATATTACTGCCAAAAACCAAACCAAAATTGAAGTCCCTGATTCTGATCAAACCTCTTCTAGAAAAAATATAGAAGACAGAGGAACATGTTAAAAGATTCCTTGACACAATAGCAAAATCAGGTGGAGGAAACTTTATGGAATAGTGTTACAGCTTCTTTAATAAATAAACCTAAAGGAAAATAAGGGATGGTCAGAGGTGGAGGCAAAACCTACACATTAAAAAATACTATCAGCCAGCTCCAATATGTGGCCCTTGTCTATATCTTTTTTTTTTTTAATTTAAATCTTTATTGTTCAGATTATTACATTTGTTCCTCTTTTTTCCCCCATAACTCCCCTCCTCCTGCCCCATCCCCGCCCTCCGCCCTCACTCCCCACCCACTGTCCTCATCCATAGGTGCACGATTTTTGTCCAATCTCTTCCTGCATCTCCCACACCACTTTCCCCCCAAGAATAGTCAGTCCCTTCCCTTTCTATCTCCCTGATACTATTATAATCACAAGTGCATTCTGTTCATCAGATTATTTATTCATTTGATTTTTAGATTCACTTGTTGATAGATGTGTGTATTTGTTGTTCATAATTTGTATCTTTACTTTTTCTTCTTCCTCCTCTTGTTAAAGGATACCTTTCAGCATTTCATATAATACTGGTTTGGTGGTGGTGAACTCCTTTAGCTTTTCCTTATCTGTGACGCTCTTTATCTGACCTTCAATTCTGAATGATAGCTTTGCTGGATAAAGTGATCTTGGTTGTAGGTTCTTGGCATTCATCACTTTGAATATTTCTTGCCACTCCCTTCTGGCCTGCATAGTTTCTGTTGAGAAGTCAGCTGACAGTCCTATGAGTACTCCCTTGTAGGTAACTGACTATTTTTCTCTTGCTGCTTTTAAGATTCTCTCTTTGTCTTTTGCTCTTGGCATTTTAATTATGATGTGCCTTGGTGTGGTCCTTTTTGGAT